>NW_010271216.1:956-18037 GCF_000690775.1 Eurypyga helias
AGGTAAGGGCAGCAGCAGCAGAGGACTGCAAGTTCTCCTGGGTTTGCCGAGGGTCTGATTTCAGGCAGAGCTGAGCTCTGGTGCGCGCGGCAGGTGCAAGGGTGAATTCCTGTTTCCCTCGCCTTTGCTCTTCTGCTCCCATCTGTGCACCACAGGCACATTTTCAGGCACGGTGGACTGTGTTCATTCTGCACGTCTGGTGACACCCTGCCCTAAAACGACACCACAGATGATGCCTTTCTGCCGTACAGCAGGCAAGGATCTGCAGAACTTAGGGGCTTGTGTTACGTGAGGCCATGAAGCAGGATGGAACACCAGAGCAGGGTGAGGCAGGCCCAGGGCAGGCTGCTGGGGTCTGCCTGATCACCGAGCAACACACGGAAGCAGGAAAAAGTGCTGCCGGAGTTCGGACTGTCTGGAAACACGGAGATCTAAAACCAGGCCGCCATCAGGTGCCGGTAAAATTAAGACAGAAGGTAGCTTCGTTTCTGACAACAGCTGCTTCTGAAGCCCAAAGTATTTTAGTAATCTGGGTTAATTCAGCTGGAGGGAGTTCACCCCTAAACCAGTGATACAGGATTTTGTGCATTTCGTATTTGATATAAAAGTGAAGCAGCACGTTTTTAAGCACAGTCTAAAAAGATGATGACAGCTTTGGAGGCAGAATGACCCTGAACTGGGGTGGGGAGGGTGGAAGTGGATGGGTAAGCAGATCAGCAGTCATGTGACTGGATGAATTTCGGGTTTAGGCATATTACCACTGACCCCTGTCTTCCCCAGTGCAATGGCATGACGGAAAATGGTATCACGATAATACAGCCCTTTCTAAAAAAGGCCACGGAGCCCGACTGCCAACCATATTTAGCACTACTAAATTACGACTGTCACCAGCAAGCCTTGGTTGTCACCTGCTGACATTTTGTTCAGCCCTAAAAATGAAAACACGGTTGCCTGTGCTGTTCCGATGAGGGTCACTGGGGGCTCGCAGGCGGGGAAGGAGAAAGGTAAGGCAAAGCAACAAGTCCATTGTGACTTAGGATCTCAGAGCTGCCACAGCCGGGTGGTGTTGTGTCTCTCTGAGGTGGTGAGAAGGGGTCACGATGGGTGACCGGCAGCCAGATGGGGTGAGCACCCAACGGGGAGAAGCGGCACCTGCCCCATCTGATCCCTGAACCTCACTGACATGGAGCACTACCCATATGCCTGTACTCGCCATGAGTGTGAAATGCTCACCACCAAACTCCCCGTGAAATGCTTCGGTGGGGCCGACCGCTCTGCTCCTTCGCTTCCTCGGGTTTGGCTGAGGAAGGATGACACCAGGCACTGCACCCGTCCCACCAGCCAGGCTTCTTTCCTGCCTGGTAGGACCCTGGTAGGACCCGGGGGGTCCCTGAGAGGTGGGCAGGACAGACCCGAAACCCGCCTTTGATGTCTGCACCAGCTGCTAAAGCTGGTGGCGCTGGGAGCCGGGGGCACGGCGACAATCCCAGCAGCAGAAACCCCAGACTGGGGTGGGCACCCAGGGCATTTAAGTCATAAAGGTCAAACCTCCATCAGAGAGCAGCAGGAGCGGATACAGGGCTCTGGGAAGGGCTTTGATTTTTTCCTACCATGCAGGGGGCACAGAGTATTATGGGTTGTGCCCCCCACATCTTCTCTGGGAAGTATCACTCCAGAAGTGACAGTGTTAACCAAGAGGCTGCTCTGTAAGCTGAGCTACACGGTCACATGCACGGGTTTTATTTTTAACATCCCAAAACTACTTGATGTTTCTGCCTGGGCTTGCTCCGTGTCCTCCCATTCTCTCCTCCTCCTCTGCTTGCAGTTCTCCCTTACCGACCGCACTTCAGCCCAGCTGAACGCAGCCAGGAGAGCGAGTGTCCGGTACAGACGCAGGGGACTCTATGATTAAGGTAAGGATTTGTAAATAGAATTGGAGTCTTTATTGGTCAAACCTTATGCAACGCGATGGTTACAGTACTGAGCTGTGAAAATCAAGACGTCTTCAGAACAGCCTTAGTAATTAAAATGAAGTAGAATAATCAAACACAAGATGTCTTAAGCGACACCCTAAAACAGAAGCAGCTGGTAGCTGTGAACACTGCTGTGACATGCTGCTCTAAAAAAAACCACCCTCCGTAGTACGCTCAGTGGTTTAGCTGTAGTTTGCAGCACTGTGTCTGGGGTTTTATAAAACTCAGGTGCTGATTCTAAGATGGGAGCTTCTGTAGCAGGACAGCTGATAAATCAAAACCTCAGTTTCTGTAGTTTTCAAGAAGCTCTGAGAGGAGCAAGACGAGGAGATACGGGAAGGGTCAGAGGAGAGGCGAGAGCAACCTTCTGGCAAAAATGCTAAGACTTAAAATCCGGTGAGTTTTGTCGATTCAGACTTCAAACTGTATGTTTGTAGCCCAGACTGAATACTAGGATCATGAAGAATCACGAGTGTTAGAGAATCACAACTGTACCGTTTAGAGTTGTGGCTGCTCAGCAATTTTTATTCAGGGATCTTTCCTTTTTGTGACTCAGACCTTGACCAGTAGCTCCGAAATCCTTTGTGTGGGCCATCTGCCTTGGGCTGCCTTTCATTTGTTTTGCTTAAAACCATTCACTTGATTATCTCAAGAAGTTTTCAGGAAAGCGTATTAATGAGATTCTTACCAGGGCATAAAATAGAACCTGAGCCCAAAGAGAAGAAAAACAGTTTGGACCTTTTTCTTTTCCCGCAAACTGCAACTGAACTGGAACCTGCTATTTTAAAACACTTGCTGAACTCAAACCAAACCCATTTCCCCACTTCCTGATGCGCAATGGGAGTTTGCCCGACTGTCTGTCTCCCACGGACCCCTCACAAGCACGAGGGGCAGGAGAGCAGCTCCATGCCACATCCTTCCCCCTCTCCCTGTCCTGCCCGTCTCCCCACGACTCACCAGTACGCCCAGCACGCGGCCGTGCAGCTGGGCTGCCCTGCACCGTACCCCAAGCCCAGGGGACCACTTCAGCACCTGGAATTTTGGCGTGGATTTGTCTCAGGTGAGCTATGGCTACATTGCACCAGGTAGGGAGGAACAAGAAATATTTCTGATCCAGGTCCCACGGTGGGGAACGCACACAGCCGTAACTACTCCTCCCACGGCTGCTCCCGTGCACGTCGCTGGACAGAAATTGCACCCCCAAGTACCGGTGCCTCTTTACTGTCTGCAGCCAGCACGGATTTACCGGGTGAGGGGGAGGCCTGACGGGGCGACAGCTTCTCCTGAGCTCCACGCTCCTGCGTGCCAGGTTTAGGGAGCTGAAGGGAAGCGGATGTGCTGTGGGAACCCGAGCAGCATGCGTGTTCTGCGACGGAAGCAAGGAACATACCTGAGTGATGCGCTGTACCAAGAACCTCCTCCGTCCCTGTCGTTTTAAAGCGTTTTCTTGTTCAGTGTAAAGCAATTCCGACCTGTTGAGTGACTGTGAACCAGTGGTTATTGCCACGAAATGCCACAGGCCCAACCAGCTGATCCCCAGCTAAAAAATACAGGGAGTAGCTCCTTAATTGTCACAGCCACATCCTCCCATCTTCAGGTTCATCTGACAGGTCGCTTGTCTGACTGAAAAACTTTTCACTCGGCATGCCTTATCCTGAGGATTTGAGGTTCACCAGAAGGATTGTCCTGGAATCCAAGTCTCCCTATAAAACCCATGTGGACTTGTTCAAGGTCTGAGTCTCAAAGAAACTATATGTCTTGCTCGAGCTTGCTAGAAATTCGTGTTATTGATGAAAATTTCATCTATACCTTTTATTCTCCCTTTCTACCTGTACCATATGCGATGACTCACTTAAAGTTTAGCTGGAAACACATATATGCAAGACCAGCCTGAATGACAATTGCAGAGCAGGTGTGCCACGAAGGACAGTGACCCACTACTTTCTACCTCCCCTGGGCTGTACCATATGCACTGAACTCCCTTAAAGTTCAGCTGGAAACACGTACATGCAAGACCAGCCTGAATGACAATTGCAGAGCAGGTGTGCCACGAAGGACAGCGACCCGCTACGGTTTCCCGTGGCACAGTGTTTGCTTCCTCAGCTCCAAAAAATGAGTATCTGTCTAGCAAAGGGAGTCCCAAGCCCTATTTCTTGCTGGGGTTGTTCAGTACGTAGTGATTGAGGAAGAGTGCTGCATGAAAAGAGAAGAAAAGCTCTGGTTTAAGGAGGCTTAGATGCTGTCCTAGAAAATATGATTCTACAGCTGGCTCTGCCAGGGGGTTTGTGCAGGAGGCATGCAACTGCAAGGGAAACGTCAGAACCTGCGCATCTCCGTGCCTGGAGTGCGTATGTCTATTTACATGAATATTATATTAATTCCATTTTCAGCTTTTTATGCTGCCAAACAGAAGTAATAGTATCTTTTAACCTCAAACACACCTCTAGTACTGCAAAGATAAATTCATTATTGGTTGTGAATCCCCTCAGATAGTAAATACCTTGAAAAACTGTAAGGAAACAAATTACTCCGTATTCACCTCAGGATTTAAGTGTTACGACAAAAATGAGCTAAACACCACATACTGGGTAACAAGGATTCAAAGAAATAGAGAATATCTCTTATCTGCCCTATACACTTCACCAAAAGTAATTCACATTCCTTTAAAAGATTTTTCTGTTGTAACATTATATATAACTTTAACATTCCTGGCCCCAGCATTTACACGCAAACTTTCCTGAGATCTTTTTTAAGAGCTCATTATCACATTGTAAATCTTAGAAAGATGGTTTTAGGTTTATTTATGATCTCATCACAAAGGTGCTCTTCGAGGCAATTATCTGGAGTTTCTGATGGGCCTTTTTGATGTTTTTTTTAAAATGGGAGGCAACCCTGGAGCCTGTGAGAAGAGCTCAGATATGATGTATAACCTTAGTATGTCATGTGATCAGCCACATATAGAAAATAAGAAACCAGTTGTATTGTTTTGGTTCACTGACTGCAACTGAATTAAATAGATATTTACTGAAAATCAATTGTAATTGCTTTATAAACTCTAAGTTCTTGTCACTGAACAGATCTTCTCCAGACACAGACAGATCTGCAGTTGAAATAGCAGCTGTATATTTTTAAACCTTCCTTGATTTGCTGTCATGACAGTCTAAAAATAAGATTTACCAAAGTGGACAGACTGTGGACTGTAATTTTCATCCTTTCTTTCCACAGTAGCTTCAACATGATTCAAGTAAATGTTTCTGGTTTGATTTTTTTTCTAACCCAGCTCTTAGTATTATTTTTTTCCAGTATAAAGCAATATAAAGCAAATAAAAAACCAGTAAGTGTACAAGTTTAGAGAAAGGCTTCATCACCCAACTTATCTGTGTGTCACCTGCCTCGGGATGTTATTTATCAAACTTCCTGAGGCAAGAATTTGTAAACTTTTTGAAAAGTTTGGAAAGTGGTGGTTTGTGTACTTCCAATAACACCACCAACTAAGCCACAGCGCTAACTAGATCATCAGAAGAACCACGGAGCTCCGGATTGCCAGCATGTCGGAATGAAAGCAGCATTCCAACCCTGATAAATATCAGAAAAGTTTTCTCTCCCTTCTTGCAGTCCTCCAGCTTCGCAGATGTGACCAGGGGAAGAGAGGTACAGAAATCATTTGTCTGACAGAACAGCATATGCAAGTTAGAGATGAGGTGAAGTCAACTGAAAGTGGCAGATCTGAGAAGACCTATTCTGGATCCAACTGCTCTGGTCTGGTCGCTTTTAATAAACAAAGCATGTGTTGTCTTTACATGCCACTCAGATGGGGTTTGTTTCAGCAGACAGCAGTGTGACAGCAGGCTCCTCTCCAAAAACTTTGCAATCAGCCCTCTCTGCGTTTTTGGAGAACCATAAATTCTGTGCCTCAGGTGTATTTTTATTTATCAGTTATTCTCTCCTAGAGCTGGTTTTGCAATGGAAAGTATTGTTCACACATTCATGTTTTTACTGCGGTGTAATGCACCCAGCCTTCCCCTGACCTTATGCAAGTCATGGCTGGGACTATTTTTAGAGATTATATTTGCAGCAAAATGCTACAAGAATGAGAGCAGCAAGGATGCTGCCAATGTGGAATAAATCCATCTGTACCTCCTGCTTTTCCGAGCCGCATAGAAGTAGATGTAACTAAACAGCCTAAAGCAGGACAGATACCACCCTAAACCACATGTATTTGAGGGCTGGATATGGCTGGGCCAACATCCTGGTGTCACCTCTGCGCAGAAGCCAGTGCTTCCCAAGACAAGGCAGGGAATGTTCCAATGAGTAGTCACAAAATACTATTTTTCTGTGTTGCTGTCTTGAGCTCTTTCTACACAAACAAAGGGGAAGGTGCTTGAGCCTTGTACGTCAGCGTGCAAGTTTGTCCCTAGGTAAAGGGACAACAGGGGACTTATTCCTTTACTCTGCAGAACCGAGGTGGAATGGGATTCACTAAGAGATGTACATGGGTATTGGTCAGTTTTGGAAGTTGCAGTGAATGGAACAAAGATGTGTTGAGCAATTAACGCACACCAAATTCAGACAAGAGCATGTGGTCTTTGGTGACTGCAGGAGCCCACATGCCTCGCTCTTCCCAGACGTCTTTCCTTCTCCTGCGTTGTTGATGGCTTCCGCTGCCTGGATAAGAAAGACGAGCAGATGAAATAGTGCCTCCAAGAAAGAGACGGGAAGCAGCTTCACATAGCTTCTCTGGGCCTACTTCCTCTGCAGCACAGCTCTCCTCAGGCTTAGGTCACTTAAGCCTGGGGTTGCACAAGCGCTCACGTCTAGGTCAATGAAACCGCTGTATTTTCTTTAACCTTAGGAAAAAACAAAGTCTTAATTATTTTACTAATAATGTATATTTTTCCAAGAGCCCAGTGAGAGTCTGCTGAGCCTATGGTAGTTCCTACTGCATAGAAAATGTGCTGGGAAGGCTTGTGAAAAATCTTTTTCTCTTTTTCACAAAAAAAAAGCAGCACCCTGGCTCCTGTTTGGAAACAGAACTACAGTTCCTCCTTATCATTAGCTTTTTCCCTTCTGCAAAGATTCACAGTTGTTGTGGTTTAAGGCCAGCCAGCAACCAAGCGCCACGCAACAAGCAAAGCACCACACAGCCACTCATTCACCTCCCCTCTCCCCCAGTGGGATGGGGGAGAGAATCAGAGGAAAAGGCAAGAAAACTCATGGGGTGAGATAAGAACAATTCAATAATTGAAAATACATGAAATAAAATAATGATACTAATAATACTAACAATGCTAATAATAATAATATTACTACTCCTAATATGTAATGAAAATTATGGAAAAGATAACGAGTGGTACAACCGCTCACCAACCAACGCCCAGCCAATCCCTGAGCAGCAAGAGTCAGAGCTGAAAAGCCCGAGAGCCAGAGCCCCAGAGCCAGACCAAGCCTGAGAGAGACCCCCGGCCCACCCCCAGCTTATACCATGAGCATGACATTTTATGGAATTAAGTCCCCCTTTGGTCAGTTTGGGTCAGCTGTCCTGGCTGTCCCCCCTCCCAGCTTCTTGTAGAGAAGCTTCTCCTCTCATAGAGAAGTAGCTGGGAACACAGGTGCAGTATCAGAAACTGGAAAAATCCTTTACTTGATATAAACATTCCTTAGCAACAACCCAAAACTTTATTATGTTATCAATATTCTACACAGCACAACCAAAACGTAGCCTCATGTTGTGAGGAAAATCAGCTCTATCCCAACTAAAGCTGGTGCGGCAGTAGACTGAACGAAGCCGGAATGCAGCAAGGAGCAGAAGGTCAGAAGTCTGGACTTCTCTGCTTGTAGCAGCTCTTCTCTGGGCCACGTTACTGGTACCAGTTGAAGGTATCCGGGGAAGTAGCTCCAAGCAGTGACTGAGCAGTTCTCTGATCCAACAACTGCATATGAGGGGAAAGGACCACAGGAGTTCCTACACGTTCTCCCTAAACAACATGTCTTATGGACATTGTTGAAGAAGACTGCTGGGCTGGGTGGCCACTGCTCTGACCCCGAATGTCATTTCTTACATTCCCGGGCTTTTTACAACAGAAGGCGTGCCTCGTGCTAACCACCATCTCCATTTACTCGCTGCCAGACTCCGTGTTTCTGTTCTCCCATGTTGACGGAGAAGTAACAGCTATTGCCAGGAATTATTGCAAGGGCAGGGGTATTATGAACAAGAGCAACGGAGAACTTTTGGAAGCAGACTTCATAAGTGCCTTGATTTTACTAATTAAACTAATTGACTTACTGGGAAAGAAGAAAAAGAAGGATAAAGCAAGCAAAGCAAATCAGTGGTTCGTTCTGACACAAAGCCAGTAATCTGGTAGCGATAACGTTTTATTAGAAGGACCTTCCTACATCATACTGTACTTCTGCTTTTTGTTGCTGGACCGTTTTATATCAAAGGTTTTGAGAGGAGGAGAGGAAAAGCTTATATATATATTTTTTGAAACTGCATCAATATAGAAATGTGAGAACTGAAATGCAGTCTTACTTAAGAAAACTTTTAGCCTATTTATATACTAAAGCTGGTTGAAATTTCTGAAACATTTGTTTTGGCATCTTCAACTTGTTCTTTTAATCCAGCCCGTTGGTTGCAAAAGGTTTAATACATGGAGCTGCCTGGTGGCAGCTAAATTTATGAAACAGAGACTGGTATTATTATTTGCTGCCTGGGACCTTTTCCCTGTCTTCTGGCCCCTTGTGGCATCACTAACACCCTTCATGAACTGAACCTAAATTATGATCAACTCAGGATCACCACTTCAGTTCCACGTCGTGTTTGACACTGACTTGGGTACAGAAGTACACAGGATGAACTGAAAAAGTAGAGCAGTGGTGACCATTTTTTGTGGGATCATGCTCTAAAATGGATTCCAAACGAACAAAGATGGATTCTTTCTTAGAGAGGCACCCGATGAACGTCATGTTCGGAGCTGACCTCTCCCCTGCTCCATGAGAGGAAGGGAAAAGTTCTGTTGAGGTTAGAGCTTTGTCACTCCCCTTCTCCCCTAACAGCACACCGTGGTGCTGAGGATGAGATAAACCATACCTTCTCCTCCTTCCTATCTACGTGGCATTCACTGGTGACAGCAAGGGGAAGAAGGGGGAAGGGCAGTTTGTGAAAATAAGTGAAAGGAAGTGGATTTAACTGGGTGACTAGAACCTTGGAACAAGCCCCCCATGCCCTTGGAAGCTTCTCTCCAAAACACAGACTGAGGCATCACCTTAGTCCAGGTTTTGACGTCTGAAAGTAGACGTAACGAGTGAACCTGCCTGAAGGGAATTCCCCCACGGCCTCTGTTCCACAAAATGCAGGCCTCATAGAAGAGTGTAAGGGTAAAGCAGGAAAGCAGAGCGAAGGCCAGGCAAATTAGCCTTTACCCAGGCTGGTTTCCACTCTGGGAACTGGGATCATGGGGATAATCCTCACTCTCAGTCTTGTTCATTTGTACAACATTCATTCCTGTGCGGGGGGGACAAGACATGTAGGACAAATGACCAGCTAATTGTTCTAGAGAGGAGAAAGAAACGTCATCTTTCCTACTCCAGCAGCTTTGAGGAAGTGGGAAGCTCCCTCATCGTGCCCCTCGCAGACTTGACTTCAGCAGCTGGGTATAGATAGACCCAGCGGGGGAGAGAAATCAGCTCGCTCCCAAACCCTGGCCACCTTTGCTGGGCGAACGAGTAAGGACCCTGCCTGTATCCGTGCCGCTCTCAGGTACTGCAGGTCTCAGGGCTGATACGTGGTGGTATGGAGCTGGCAGTCAGTTGCCCACAGCCTGGTTCCTGCTAGAGGTGCATGTGATCCCCTGACATGTAGAAACCAAGCACGGGCACAGCCGGCCTGTGTCCCTTCTTGCTCCTTCAATAACTCTTGTCTTCTTCTCTTTGCTGCACGCAGCACCAGGCTCAGAAAGCTCCCCCCGGGCAGCACAGGCACTGTGAGAGATGTTTCAACCGGCACTGCCGTGCTCCGATTGAGCCCTCCGTCTCCTGCATGGTGATTAGCTGCCGCTTTCACTGCGGGGCCACCTTCCACATGTGCAAGGCAGAGGAGCACCAGTTGCTCTGCCCCTTGGAGCAGGTCTCCTGCCTCAACTCAGCCTATGGCTGTCCTTTTTCCATGGCCCGCTTTAAGCTGGCAAAGCACCTCCAGGTCTGTCCAGCCAGTGTTGTCTGCTGCTCCATGGAGTGGAATCGCTGGCCAAACGTGGATTCAGACACAACCCTCCACAGGAACATCATGAAGGAGACCTTGAACGAAGAGTGTCTGGACACGGCCTTGGCGCTCAGAGACCAGAAGATACTTTTCAGGACTTTGAAAATAGCTGACTTGTTTCCAGAGTGGAGGAAAAAGGATGAACTGGAAGAGCCAATGGACGAAACCATGGGTGAGGAAGAAGGTGCTGTGGGAGGAGTAGCCTGTGGTTCCCAAGAAGGTGACGACCACTTGTCAGAGCTCAGCCAACTTGAGCGTGAAGAGTTGGCGAAGGACAAGGAGGGAATGGATCTGGGGAGTTACCAAACCTGGGAGAACATTTTCAGCAAGGAGCTCCTGGCCTGCAAGGTGTCGGGCACAGCAACCAATGCTGGACAAAAGACGGAGGAGGCTTCCAAGAGAACAGCGTCAGCCCCTCATGCTGCCAGCTCCTCAGAGAAGGCAAAGGAAGTACCTGATGGTGCAGAAGAGGCAAAAGACCAAAAGCCTGAACAAGGAACATCGAATACAGAGATGACAGGACTGGCTCCCTGGCAAGAAGGGGTCCTGGAGAGGCTGAAGAAGGAAGTTGGTGTAGGTGATTACAACATGTATCTGGTACATCATGGGGGAATGCTCATCCGCTTTGGCCAGATGGCTGCTTGCACACCCAAAGAAAAAGACTTTGTCTACGGGAACTTGGAAGCTCAGGAGGTGAAGACTGTTTACACCTTCAAAGTGCCAGTTAGTTACTGTGGCAAAAGAGCACGACTAGGAGATGCGCTGGGCCACAAGATGCCAACTTCAGACAAGTCAGTGGACACCTCAGAATTGGGAATACACCTAGAAGAACTACCTAAGGCAAATATAGTTCAAGCCACACTGCTGTGTGCACTGGAAAAAGAGCTGAAAGGCCATGAGATCTCCGAAGCAAGGGGTATCGATGGACTCTTTGTGGATTTTGCAACACAGACGTATAGCTTTCCTCTGGAGCCCTTCTCCTCCAGTGCTGTTCTAGCAGACATTCTGGATGAAAAAAGCCCACCAGAACTCCACGTGGAGCTCTACACTGAATGTGTGACCAGAAGACACAACAAAAGCAGCTCAGCTTTCACATTCACTTGCAGCCATTTCTTCAGGAGGGATGAGTTCCCGTCCCACTTCAAGAACGTGCACGCTGATATCCAGTCATGTCTGGACGGGTGGTTCCAGCATCGCTGCCCACTGGCCTACTTGGGATGTACTTTTGTTCAAAATCACTTCCGCCCTGATGGACTTAAGGCCAAGGTTATATACAGCAAGCCGCTCAAGACATTTGCGATTAAGCCGGAGGTGGACACCCTGCTTGCTGAATCAGGGAAGTGCACTTCCGCAGTGGCTAATCGAGGGAGAAATAAAGACTCACTGAGCAGCCTTCCGGTGGAAGTGCTCAAGTACATTGCGGGCTTCCTGGACAGCTTCAGTTTATCTCAGCTGTCACAAGTGTCAGTGCTGATGAGGGACATCTGTGCCACTCTTCTTCAAGAGAGGGGAATGGTCCTGCTGGTCTGGGAGAGAAAAAAATATTCCCATGGTGGTACTTCGTGGAAAGCTCGCAAAAAGGCAAGTGACCATGATGCTGGGAAAAAGACAGCTCTGGGTTCTCTCCAGATAAAATGCAAGCATAGCAAGGTATGCTGCCTATAAACATGCAGATTTGGGGAAGGTTCATGAGGGGGTGAATTTGCACCACAATTGTCAGGGGTCAGGGCTGTAAAATGCAGTACCTCTAGCAAAGGCAGAAAGGTGTAAACGGAGGGCTGACTAGCTGAGTCCCCACCCAAGCTTGCCTTGGGTAACCTCTTTGCATGTTCATCATTTTTAGCACTGGGAACTGAGAATTCCTGATATTTAAAGGTTACACATGGGATTATGAAGAACTTGAGGTTCATACTTCTTGTTGTTCTTCACAAGCTGAAGTAGGGTATGTCAAAACTAAGACACGCTTCAGAATGCCAAAAGGGTAAAGAACAAGGAGATGAGGCTGTGAAAGGAGCTCAGGCATTCACGTAAGCCCCCAAGGGAGAAGGGAAGGCTCCAGGGAGACCTTATAGCCGCTTCCAGTACCTGTAGGGGCTACAAGGAAGCTCGGGGGGGACTTTTTACAAGGGCCTGTAGTGACAGGACAAGGGGTAACGGGTTTAAATTGAAAGTGGGGAGGTTTAGATTGGATATCAGGAAGAAATTCTTCCCAGAGAGGGTGGGGAGGCACTGGCACAGGTTGCCCAGAGAAGCTGTGGATGCCCCCTCCCTGGAAGTGTCCAAGGCCAGGCTGGATGAGGCTTGGAGCAACATGGTCTAGTGGAAGGTGTCCCTGCCCATGGCAGGGGGATTGGAACTGGATGGTCTTTAAGGTCCCTTCCAACCCAAACCGTTCTGTGATTCTGTGATTAGCAGGTCACAGACTTGTTATGAGTGTTGGACTCCTTGGGTTGTGAGCACCTGAGGGAGCAGCATGGCGATAGGAAGCCGCCTTCTGCAAAGTGGGTCTCCTGCTGTTGGTGCTGGAAAATTATCATTTCCCTTATTGGCTGTTTGGGTAGTGTCAATGAAATACATAAAAACAGCTCGGTTTAGGTCCTAGCTGAACAATAGTTATTATAAGGTTTTTTTCCAGCCGACAGCCTTACAGCTGCTGTAACATAAAACTGCTTGAAAGAATAACATGAGAGACTCCAGCACAACCAAGCAGACAAGACAGAGGTCTAGGAGCAAGTAATTTAGATCCAAGGAAGGCTCCCATAAATTATTTAAGGACCTGGCTTTCAAACAGACCCCTGAAGATCTGCACCTATTGATTCTTATCAAAGAGAAGATTAGCAGTTTATGACTCTTTATTAACAGAAAGTGCTCTGAAAACAAATGACACATGGTGAATTCAAAATCTGTGTGACAGTTGGGTGGCTGCAAGTTGAATTAGCCCAGCCAAAAATTATTCCAAAACAGGAATTAGCCACTGAAATAATTTACTGGTGGATGTGGCTTCCTTCAGTAAAAGGAAGAAATTCCGGCTGAGCAACCAAATAGCAATTAACTTGAGTTACTGTAGCACCATTTCAAACCAGCAGCCTTGAATTTAAGGGCTATCTAACCCCTCTCCTGTTGGCTCTCTGTACTGACCACACAGGAATCTTGTTTCCAATGCACAGACTCTGCTTGAAAACATTCTGTTTGTAATTAGTCTGAATTTCTTGACTACTGTGTGTAATAACTATGATTACCTGGGACGAGGACAGGGTCAGGTGATCTGAGGTGTAGCACATCCGGATACTGTCCTTCATGAACAGGGAGAAACATCTGTAGGGAGAAGAAAACTGCTATGACTCTAAAAATTAATTTGATTTAATGGCAAATATTGAAGTGACTTAATCAGAGTCTTATCACTACATGCTAGTGTATCACTGAATGATACAGCGTATCGCTGCAAACAAAATCATACCATTTTAACTGCACGCTTCTGTTTTTTACAAGCCTGTATCTCCTCTAGGAATAACCCTAACCTTAGATTTCCCAGGCTCGTTCTGAGGAGGGGCGAATAACAACAGCGTTGTAATGTTCATCACACTGAAGTTACTGCTGGTGCTTTGGAAGGTCTTTACCAGTCAGGTTTCTCTGAGACACGTTTCACACAAGCATGCCGTAGTCACTCTGCTTTACAAACATCTTGGATGCTGAGGAGGGGCGAATAACAACAGCGTTGTAATGTTCATCGCTTTGAAGTTACTGATAGGTGCTTTGGAAGGTCTTTACCAGTCAGGTTTCTCTGAGACACGTTTCACACAAGCATGCCGTAGTCACTCTGCTTTACAAACATCTTGGATGTATCTGTAAACAACTTGGATCACACCGTACACGTGACGGAGACTTCTGTCGGTGTGAGTTGGTCAGGTGTCCTGCATTTCCCCATGCCACGCAGTGGGTTGGCACCAAAAACTGTAGAAGGATTCTTTCCATTAAAGAAAATGCAGAAGGATATTTTCCCATTAAAAAGAATTGTAGAAGGGTACTTTCCTGTTAAAAATGGCAGGTGTTGACTAAAGCAGCAAAGCCAGCAAGTGCAAGGTACATAACAATACAGAGCACATTTTGGCTTGGTATGCCAGCCCTGCACAACCAGATGTTCACTAGCCTGTCCAGTACGGGTAATGCACACCCACTATAACCACGGATAGATTCTTAATATCCTCTTCTCTTTTTACCAACATCCCCATTTTCTCTCCCCTTTTCCCGTATCAGATCTGGCAGTTCAGCAGCCTGTTCTCTCGAGTTAACAAGTGGCAGCGCAGCGACATCGCGTGCATGTCAGAGCACCTGAAGAATTGTCCTTTCTACCAAGTGGAGCGCAGGACGGACCCCGTGCTGCTGGCAGGCATGTGCGAAACTCGAGAGCAGACTCGAAAGACTTTGGTTTCTACTTTCAAGCGCAGAGTCTGAACGACCTGCTTCCCCTTCGCCACCTTCCTTTCAGGGCCCTTTAAAACAAGGTTTGGGGATTTGGGTGTAAAGATTGTTGCTTCCGACTCTCCTTTGGACAGACAAAACTGGCTTCTCCCCAGCTGCGGTTGGAACATCCTGCATCTTCTTTATTTCCCTCTACATTAATTTAATTGTTAAAACTTCATCCAGTGCTCACTGATGTCACAGGCTTTCAGTTTATATTTCTGCTCCTTGCTTAATACAGCATCACGAAGAGAGCAATAAGGATCTTGTTTGGAACAGCATCTTTGCAACCTTAAAGGTAGGGTGCCACTCCTGTACCATGTCCCTGAAAGAAGCATGAGCAGCTAATGTACCTCTCTCAGCTAGGGCTGGAACACCTCAGTTTGGGCTGGAAAGCCAAGTTCTGGGAGCACGGGAAGGTGCCCTCCTGCCCAGCACACCTAGGGTTTGCTAATTTGTTCCAAGATGTGAGCAAAAGAAAAGGAGTCCCTGAAGACAAGTGGATTAATTAGGGCTCAGGGATGCACTGCACAGCCACAGACCATCATTTAGGGCCCAGAGTCAGGCAAGCGTGCCTGGTTAGCACAGTGTTTGAGCGCAAGCCTAAAGCCGAGCTCATGGGAACATTCCAACCAAACCAAAGCAAACTTGCTCTTCGTTAGAAATAACCAAGTAGCAAACAGTTTGAGGGGCTCCATTGACTTTTTCTATTTTTTTTTTTTTGTTAGTATCTTTCTCTGGTTTATTTAAAAATCCCTTAAAGCCATCAAAGAATATTTAAAGTCATTTTTAGAATGCCTTACCTACTCGGTTTTGCAATTGTAAATTCAACAATTGTAATTGTAAGCAACTGTAAGCAACATGCCACAGAATTTTTATTTTTTTTCTGTAAAAGAAAAGGCATTCAGGAACCCACTCAGTAATGGTACGGATGATGTTTGCTACGGTTAAACGGGGTGGAGCATAAAGACTTTTTCTTATTTTACAGAGCAGAAGAGTGATTAGGCTTTGGTTTATTCTTCAGTAAATACATTAAATTAAAACCAGAATGTGCTTGTTGAGGCAGCATATGAGAGAGAGAAGGCATGTCACCGACAGCGTTTGTCTTATTGCACTACTTAAACCCATTTGCAGGGCACTACTTAAAAATGCCATAGTTGTGGGGGCGGGTGGGATCCCCCTGAAATGGCTATGAACCACTGTGACAGCTTTGCACAGCCGCAGGGGTACCAACTCACACCCCTGTCTTTGTTAAGCTGGTAGCCAGAAGTGTGAGCTCAGGACGTGAGGTCTGGATCTCGCCGGGAGCTGGGACATCTGCTCGGCCTGGACCACTGCTCTCCTCGCCTGGGCCAGCCAGGTGAAGAGTAGCCCAGGTGGCTGGGCACACACCACACTTGTCACCCCCAGTCTCAGTGCAGATCTGGGATGAGGCAGGTTATGCCAGAAGGAGCTCTCTCTTTCCAGTAAAGGTTGCTGATGAACCTGAGCTGAGCGCTGGGTAATCAAAGGCGGGAACTTCATGGTGACTGAAGCCACGCTGCGTGCAGCTCATCCTTGTCTGCCCTTGCAGCCTAAGTGGTCCAGGTGAGGTTTTTAATGAGATGAGGATGTTTTTCTTCTCCAGACACATGGCCCCAGGAGCTATCATCTGTATTGTGGGGACAGTGGAGTGGTCCCAGGAGCAGGAGTAGCCACAGGGTTTTTTTGTTTGGAGATGTTTTTTTAATGCTATTCTGTTTTCTACCCTGGGAAATCCTTTCTGGGAAGACTCATAGTGCTTTACACAGAAGAACAAACTTGTCTGTGCAGATACCCTGAGGAAAACACAAGTGGCATTCCAGTTTTATGCAGAGGAAACTGAAGCAAACGAACACAGGGAACCTAATCTGGACCAGGAACAGTTAAAGCTGGATTCTCTGATCCTTCACGCTGTGGCTTTAAGCCACTGCGCAAAACCAAACTGGCCATCCTTTAAAAGCTGCTGGCAAAAACTGGCCCGTCCTCAAAAATCCTCTGTGAAATAGGTCACCAAACATTGTCACTCTGCTTTACGCAGGGAAGTTGAGAGAGGTGAGAACATACAGACTTCCCAGTCTGGCCCCTACGCCTCCTCCTTCGCGTATCGTGTGTCTGACTTGGAAAGATGCTGAGCTGCAGCATGATGCGTAGCTGCAGACCTCAGCAGCTGCACACGCATGTCCACAAATCACGTGCCAGTATCTATACTGGGTACTTAAAAATCAAGGTGCTCAAAATTATGGATAACTTGGGGAGGAAAAAAAAAGAGCCATATATGATAGGGTGTCAGAGTAAGTCAGTGTTGAAGGCTGGTATAAGACACCATGAAAAAGTCAAATCTGTGAACAGTCTCTGTCGTGGTTTAACTCCGG
>NW_010271217.1:0-218 GCF_000690775.1 Eurypyga helias
GTGGCAGCACTGACTGGGGCGGGGAACTTGGAATTCACTTCACAGGAGACAAATGCCCAACAAGAAACACGGTGCTAAAGGAAAAGCCCGTTCCCGAGGCGGGGGGGATGCTGCTGCTGGGAAAACGGTGGTGGGAATTCACCACCTCTGGCTGTCGGCGTCCCTGCTGGGGTTCACCTCCACCGGTGGCTGAAGGCGCTAAGGGGGTGGCTGGCCTG
>NW_010271217.1:272-513 GCF_000690775.1 Eurypyga helias
GATCTGTGGTAACGGCGGCCTGCCGGGGTAATGACAGGCTGCCGGGGTAACGGCCGCCACGGCTACACCACTGCCCACAAGTGTGAGATGGGCTGAAATCTGGTCCCTTCAGCCGCTCCCAAACGCTTCCTATTATCCCATCCTGCTCTCAGGCCCCTCTCTCCAGGAAAGGTGGACAGAGAACACAGGAGCCTCGGCAGATCCAAGGTGAGTGTCACACAACCATAGAATCATAGAATGG
>NW_010271218.1:0-18923 GCF_000690775.1 Eurypyga helias
GCCAGCTGAGACCTGATCAGTGCTGCTCTCTGCATCCAGGAACAGCTTCCTAGCAGCCATGGTAAAGAGAGTTAACTCTCCTGGCTGAACCCAGCACACATTCAAATATTTTTGAACTTTTCACAACATGTGCTTCCTGACCTATGCAGAAAATGTAAGTCAAAGGGTTGAGATGTCCAAAGAAAAGGAAACTTGGCGTTTTTGCCCTCCCACACAATGGCAATCAAAAGGATGTGTTTAGAAAACAGTTCTGCACGCTGCAAAGTGCTCTCAGAAATTACCCACTGGCAGGAAAGGGTGTGGGTGGCACTCTCAAAGTTACTAAGGACAAGTTGAAGCTGTTTCTTAAAAACAGAAAAATTGTGGATAATAGTCATTTTTTTAGAGGTAGGAATGTTCAGACCACTTGACCTCGTAGGAACACTGTATCACTGTCTCCGTGAAGTGCTCAATTACTGCAGATGTGAGCATCAGGAAAAAGTCTCTAAATAAACTTCATGATTCTCTCTGCATTGTGAGGCTTGGGAGGGGTGTGAAAGCGGCATTGCAGTAACAGGATGTTGATTTTCAGAGTATACGATGGTGTAACAATTAATATTACATTTTAAAATTCAGAACATAACTCATTTGAAATGCTGACCCTTGTATTCTGAAAGCATCTCTTTTCTGGTTTTATGCTTAACTTACTTGACAGGAAATTCTGTTCAAACCAGAATTACTTATATGGTCTTATTTTTGTTGTGTATTGTAGATATCTTGTAAATCATTATTTGTCTATGAAAAGATATAATATTTCCATGAATGTTCCTGAGTTCTGTTCTTATTACTATTTCTCATGCAGAATCTTATGGATTAAGATGTTTCTTCATTAATGATGCAGGAGAAGGTTTAAATATTTCAGATGTCTTCTGTCAGACTTCTTAAACAAGAAAAATATTTGTTCCAATAGTGGAATTGGAAATAACAGCTTTTGCATAACAACAGTTATCTCACTGAGCTATCTCAGGGTAGCAGTAATTCAGTTCAATAGTTGTTCATCTTCCTTTGTAAGTGCAGAGATATATCAGTGTTATATTGTAGCTACCTTATTTTTAATGCCTATGAGAAGGTACAGTTTCTGAAGATATCCAACAGCTTACATGTGTAGACCAAGAATCTATCAAATATTCATTGCATGTAAATGATTTAGAGGGTTAGTCAATGACCTCCAAAATATTTAAGCCCCTTCAAAAGCAGATAACGTGTTTCAATCGATGTCTAAGTAGATGATAATTTTTCAGTAAATCTGTTGTTACATGTTTATGTCTTCTCGCATATAGACTGTATTAGGTAAAATGATGTCCTGTGTGGCATGTCTGAAATACTGACCTGCAGCAGAACAGATGCCAAACCATGAAAAGCAGTATATTTGTGTTTGCCAATGCAAACTATGCCGCATTTGCAGCAGAAAGTGTGAAGGGAGCTGATAAGCTGTTTTGTAAAACAGCTGTCACTTTTGAGGCAGAACCCAAACGTATTTTGAAGCATTCTTAGGTGTTTCTGAGTTTAGTGTAGCAGCTTTTGATCTCAAAAGAAGAGACTCTGACTTGTTTGAAGCGTGGGTCTGCCTTCTTCTGAAATAATCTGGCCATTCTGGGATGTCTCCTAGTAACATTTTCTTTTTTATATTTTTTTTTTTTCTGGGTGGTGGTGTAACTGGGAGAGAGATTTTAGTGCTCCAGCTTATTGAACGTAGAGTATAATGAGTCAGGTAATAATCAGGATTCAAAATGGTTTGTTTGGAAACCAATGGAGACTCTAAATCATCACAAAAGTATTAATAATCTTTGCATCATCATTAGCATTACTAATATTTTAATTTTATACTATGTATGTTGCAATTTCACTCATGAATCATCTACATCAGAGCCTCTTAGCTCAAGGTTAGATGAAAATACATAACCAATGAGTACTCTTGTCTCCAAAATACACTGCACATGCTATTGAACAGTAAACTCTTCATATTAATTCTTTGTAAATGTCTTTCAAGTCCAGTTCAGATATTTATTTTAAGATACAATTGAATATATGGAAAAAGCACTGTTTCATGATCACATTCATGAAACAGTCTTCAGAAAACTATAAACAACTCCTATCTTCCCCTCTAATTTATGAATAAACATCACAACATTTGTTATATTCTTCAATCCAATAAATTGTTCTCTAATTAAATGTGTTAAAATGTAATTTTACATATGTAGATTTCATAAATGCAAAGCTGTCACTATAAATTACAATTTATATGTGTTTTTGTGCTGGAAAATGCAGTACATTTTAAAGTACTTTTAATGAAGTTTTTAAAGTGTAATTATATCGTAAGTTTGAAATGTTTTCCTTGCTGTTGCTTTCATTTCAAAGGAATGAACATATCTGAGAGAAAAAAAACATCAGAAAGTACATTTCTGTCTGTTAGCTGTGTGTTGAAATTAGTTATTTAGAAAATGACTAGCTAGGTACTATGTGGCATGGTGAGTACTTAGGATGTTTGGTACTACTAACCCACAAATAAATTGAAAGCTACTTTTTAAAATTTAAAAATAGATGCAGAACAACCATTTATTTCTCAGTGATTTGCAACAGCCTGTTTTTGAACAAATGAACAATGAACAAATTTTGAACAATGAACAGATTTGTTTCATTATATTCTCACCTGTTGAGTTTCACTTTTGGTCCATTAGCACGACATTTCATCCCACTCTGCCCTCCTCCAGCTGAACAGCAATGCTGCACCATCGGAAAGGCCTCTGGCACCTGGGTGTGCTCCACGGTGTCTGGTTTCGTGATGCTTTTCCTGAGTATTGCACGTTGCCTATCAGGAGAGGTGGATCTGTGATGCCTGAGTAATAAATCACGGGCTGGCTTTGAGCATGAGATAAGCACCTCAATGTTTCCAAAGCAGTAGCACCTTTGGACAAGCAATAGTGGTAGCATAGGTAGCCAAGGATGTTTTAGTCCCCAGATTAGGCACATGCGGGTTTGCATATGTGGGAAAGTCCTGGACATTGAAAGGAGGAGGAGGTGTTGAAAAGTAGAACCTAGGAGCACTTTTGAGGCATAAGTGCTGTTTTGAATTGCTGAATTGGTTTTGTTGGGAGCTCCAGTGCTTAGTTGTTTCCTGAAGCAATGGGATTTAGCTAAGACATTTTACTCCTTCCCTATGTAGGCCAGTGCTGTGGGGAAAAATAATGGTCAAATGAAAAAAGGGGTGAGTCTGGAGTGGGGGTCTTTGCAGTCAGTGTGCTGTGGCAATATGTGAAAATTGCAGTTCTAGTACCTGAAGGAATCTGTTTGAAGTCCTGAGTAATGTGTACACCATTTTTAGTACTGCACTGCAGGTTACAGACATGGTTGTAATGCACACATTAAACAAGGCTTGGAAAGAAAACTCTTAGTAAGACAAAGGAGGCAGGAAATCCTAAAAATCATTATGAGAAGGTGGAGGGACTGTAATAGGAGTCAGAAATGGGAGAAATGTAAGAAAAGGAAAAAAACCAACCCAAACATTTAAAACTGAAGTAGGTACACTGAAAGATGGTGGGAATGAGAAACAGATAAATGTGAATTAAAAAAGTTCAAGAAACATGGGAATGGAGAAAACCAAAAATAAGGCTGAATACTCTGCAGCCTTATCCTTTTAATAATTGACATGTGTGAAGTGACTAGCTGCATTTTATTGGTCGATCTAATGCTTCATCATTTGCACCCAACCTTTTCTCCCAGTTTTGGTAAACAGTTATGCAGAATTCACAGATTACTTGCCAAAATGCCTGTAAGTGGCTGGTAAGCACAGATTAAGAGGAGAAACTCCTTCTGCTAATGTGTTTATAACAACCTTTCACATTGATGAAGTGATTCTCCCAGCATCTGTTAATTCCTCATTAGACACTCGTATGCCTCTTCCAAGAAAAAGTTTAGTTGTATTTTTCACATATTGCAGGATAATGGATTTCAGTAAGGAGACCAAAACCTTCCTGCTGTTGCATTTGTTTGCTGGCTTCATTAGCACAGCTTTCCACGTGGGTTGATGCTGATACTTGGGATAACTCTTTTCTTTCCGTACAAACAGGTTTTGTCATTGATTCCCGTACCTAAGCCTAGCTGAACTGTAAACAAGATTTCCCTCCTTTCCCTCTGGCACTTTATAAAAGCACTTGACGGCACTTGTTACTCAGTCTTACCCAAATGCTTTTATGTTGATCTATATAAATAGATGTAGATAGGTATAAAGAAGGCTTTATATCCCAGGATGGCTGTATAACTAGAAGATATATTTCTACTCAGGAAGCCAGGAGTGATGCTTTCCATCATATCTTCAAGTGAGAACACTTCAGCTCTTTGCTTGATTTATTCTGACATTATTATTTCCATGGTTAGCGTCTCTCCAGCATCCGTGGACAATCCTCCTTTGCTGCTCTTCTTTCAGTGCCAAGGTTGCCTTCTCACTCATCAGCACTAGGCAATGTGTCACATTTTTGGTTGACTTCTTGTTCTCCTGTGTCTTCTGAGGTGTTTACAAGATTTGTGTCACTCTGGCTCACTGCGCACCAGGCATGTGAAGCAGCTGCTGTGCTCCAGCCTGATGGGAGCTTTGGGCATAATAATAAGAATTGTCCTTTCACAGCTTTGCAGCACTCTTCAGTCCCGTGGTTGGTTCTTTATTTGAGACTAGAGATAACCTCGCTTTTTTTTTTCCTCAGCATTAAGAAGCCTGGAGTAATATGAGATAACATAAATTAGATTGTGTGGTCAGCCTGGTTGTTTCTGGGATCTCATAAGGTTATGTTTTGCTTCCTTTATTTTCTGTTCAGTTGTCTTTTGTCACTTGCAGCAACAACAGACTGACTGGTATTAGCCTTTCATTTCTGACATGTTATTTATATTTTTGGCATCAGTTAACAGCCCCATTCCTGTCTGATAAATACTTGGGGCTACAACTTTGTGCGGATCTATGCACACACTTAATTAGAAGCACTCGGCTGATTTTGTTTGGATTGCTTCGTGATTTAATCTCCGTAGGGATCAGAGTTTGTGGCTGAAAAATTTGATAACTCCATGGCAATGATTGTTGTAAGCACTGTGTGATTGGCTGCTAATACAGGGATGAATGTAAGTGCTGTATTTGCCATTAGAAAAAGCACTCACGCTGTTAGATGCTAGTGTTCAGCTTCATGTGTCTCCCTTTCTACAAATGCATCCAGTTTTGATTTTATACCAGCCTGTTCGGATTAAAAAAAAAAAAACAAAACAACAAAACCCAAAACATTAAAACTTCAAATATTTTTCTAACGCTTACTGCTACAGACCACAGGTTTACCGTAGCCAGTCGGCTTGTATATTGAACTAGTCCCTGCTCCTGGTACTGTCTGTTCTTAGGGGCTCTCTATACAGGCTTGGCTGCAGTAAACACAGGCAAAATTTGGAAAAAGAAAACCAAAACCAAACAGGAAATATTAGTTTGTTTGTTTTAAGGATTTTATTGTAAACTGCTGTTACTATTTCCTGGTTTTAGCAGCGTTGGAACATTCCTTTTTTTTGGGGGGTGGGGTGGTGAAAGGGTGGGTGGGTTCTATTTCTACCCAGTTTTGAAAAAAATAATTTACACTGATTGGACTAGAAGATAACAGTAATTCATTGCTCTCCAGATTAGTATGGGATGAATGGAATGTTACTTACCTAGTGCAAAATACTTTTAGGATTCTTGTCCTTATTTGGACTTTTCACCTTTTTTTTTTTTTCCATAGAGCTGACTTTAAAGGGCTCAAAAGAGATTGTTTTAGCTTAATATGACAAATTTTCTTCCCTAACATATTTCTCTCAGTCATCCAGGAGTAGTATTTAATGTGAACAATATGTGTTACTTTCAGTTTGTTATAAGAGCTCAGGTTTGGTTATGTACAGCAACAGTCACTGCTGAAATACAGTTAACCTGATGGTTAATTGAAAAGAAGAAAAAGAGGAAGGGTTGGGAGGGGGGGGAAAAAAAAAGAATATGCCATAAGTGAAATATTTTTTTATCACCAACAGGTGTTTGTGACATATTTTTTATCACAAACAGACCTTATGTGCTATTTTGCATTGCAATGATAGCTCACCACTGAGCTCCAGATTATTACTGGGAAATCCCCATGTGTCTGATTCTTTGAAAAAATAGTTGCAGGGGGTTTAGGAGGGGGTTTTGTGTAATGATTTGGTATTTCACTGCCTTGAAACGAAGAGATCAGGACAATGCAGTAGGAAGAAGCATTATAAAAAGCAGCTTTATCTCTTACTGCTTGTGTTCTCCCCTAACAAGATGGAGGTAAAAATTCAATTAGCAGCATTAGTCACAGTCTAAGATTTAAGTTCCCCAGAAAAAAACAAAACCACTGTGCAGTAAAGTTCTGCTGCTATTCTTAGAAGTTTTTCAACCTCATCCAAAAGGATGGAAGAGGAGACTACTTCTGATGAGTCATATTGATGACAAACAGAATGGATAATGTCAAGTAGGTGTTTGGCTCCTACACTAACTGTCCTCACCAGTAAATATCTGTACTGGAATAATGTATCAGGAATAGAGAAGAAGACCAAGCACAAATGTTTTGAAGTAAGACTGTAAAAGCAGGTGGGGAGATGGCTTGCATTTTGTGTTTGTCCTCTGGGTGTTTCCTAGTGCAGATCTGAGGCTTAACCTGCATTTGGTGATTGTAGGAAAATTGGTATGTGTGGGGCAGAGTGTATTCCTTATTTGGCTCACTGCCATAAGAAAAGTATTGGCAATACTAGGTCAGAAAATAAGAACAGACATACTGACTTACTTGTAGTTCAGTTTAGCCCAGTGTCCTGTCCCCAACTGTTGTCTGCAGTTCGTGCTTAAGTAAAAAAGGCATGGAGAAAAGGATAGATCTTCCTGTGCCTTCCTATTCTTCCTGGCCTTAGTGTAAATGAGTGGATCTATTTCTATAGAGTGGATCTATCACTGTGGATGTATTTTCTTGGGCTTTGAACTGTGTTTCTTTCTGGCATCTGGAACTTCCTGAAGCAGTGAGTTTCACAGTATAATTATGTGTTATATGAAACCCTACAAGTCTTGATTGTATGATAAATTCATGTGGTGCCTCATGGCAATTTTTGTCATATACCAAGAATCCATGACACTGTAGTGAAAACTGACCCTTATAAATATCTGCTTTTCTACACAATATTGCAGTAGGTGTAGTCTTGCCCTAGGCACCAGGGGCTCATGTTTACAGGGAATCTTGAGCATGAATGGTCCAATTAAGTTGTTTAGGCAGGATTTATATCCCCTCTTTTAGATGTCTATAATGTACATCTGAGTGAGAAACTCATATCAGTTTCTTTTACAGTCAATTAAAAAAAACCCCAAACCAATAACAGGAATTGTAAAGCATGATTAATCTGATCCATGTTAGACATTTACCTTTGAGTAGGATGAACTGCATCTCAGAAGTGCCGTTTTCTTTCTGTTGCATATAAAGACAGCTTGACTCAGGGGGAGTTTTCTATTCTGGACACCTTCACAATTGGTCAGATAAATATCACTCAGTGAGGTCATTCACTGGGGAAGAAGGAATATGCATCCAGAGGAATAAACAACTGTATTTTAGGAAATAATTCACTTGGTAATATGCTGATAAAGTGTATTTTACTTGCTGTCCTTCCTTGGACATCCTTTGGGCAGGTGGTAGCTAGACCCTTTGGTCACTACCTGAGGTGCTTCTGCAGTAGAGAAAGAAATAGGAAGAATATTTCATCCAATTAAATACTCTTAAAACATTTTTTTTCTTAATGTCTGACATCATGGTGTGCCCACACCTATTTTTGTGAAGTTGTCTATAATCTCAAGAGAGCCCATTTCTGGGATGATGTGTTTCATTTGGACTGTCAGGAGTGTTCCCAGGACAGTGTCTCTTAAAAGGTTTCCAGAACATTTTGGTTAATGCTATCTTGCTTATGTTTTGGCATCTAGCGAATGGGAGAAAAAGAGAACACGAAAAAAACAAGACAAGATAAAAAAATCATTTTGCTCCTTTAACTAGACCAAGGTTGTAGGTAAATGTTATCCTCACAAACACATGGTGCACAGCGTGTTGGAGAATAAGACATGATCCCCGCACGAGAGGAAGAGGAGAGCTGGTCCCTGCACCCGAGAGATAGTGAGCCTCAGCCTGCAAATGCCGTAGTGGTGTGCCTTTTGCTGAGAGCTTGCCATCTCAAATCCATGCCAAAATTGTGATCTCCCTGACGGCTGAGGAATCTGTTGCTGCCATACTGCACGTTGGCACAAACATACTGCCTTGCGATTGATATTGCCCTTTTGATGTCAAGTCTTTCCTGACCCTGATGCCAAATCCATAGTGTTTGATTCCACTAGGTAAATGGAAATGATATTTTGATTTCAACTGTATTCCAGTGAAAAGATAGGAGAGGAAAATTGATCCAAGAACATGCACCATCCTAGCCTGAGCCAAGAAGTAAGCATTCAAGAACCTCCAGCATTTGACCTACCCTGGCCTTGCAGTTTCTGTAACTATCAGCAAATGACATTTAGTTTCCAGTAGCTCTTTCTAGCATTCTTATGCTATGCTTTCTTCATAACAAAAAAAGACATTCATGCTCTTTTCATGGTTGTTCTCGCATTTCAGCATTCCTTCCCACAGAAATTTCAGGTGCCAGCATAAGATTTCAATACAGCACATAAAAAAAAAAAATACAGAGTTCCATTTTAAGTTTATTTAAGACCTATGCTATGAACTTTGGATGTAGGAATCTAGTTCTAGGTATTTGAGACCTACAGGATATTTCGGTATTATTCTTGCTAGTCTTCAGGAATAATCAGAGATGAGGGTGGATAGTCCCCAAGTTACAATCCTTTTTCTCCTACTAATTTAGAGTATAGTCTTGCTTTAATTACCCAATTTTCATTCCCTAAAACTGAAAATTTAGAAATTCTGATTTTAGTTAACGTGGCTAGTCCATAGGTTGTAATTAATTTCTCCTGAGTTTAGACAGCTGCATTTACATCTGAGCAGGTTGTCTAGACTCCTGTTGTTGTCAGTGGGTAGAAATAGGGACTTCTCAGGCCTTGTTGTCTGATGTAGTTTAGTAACATATCTTATGGTGAAATGAATCACAGAATCTTAGAATTGTTTAGGTTGGAAAAGACCTTTAAGATCATCAAGTCCAACTGTTAACCGAACACTGCCAAGTCCACCACTAAACCATGTCCTTGAGCACTACATCTGCAGGGCTTTTAAATACCTCCAGGGATGGTGACTCTACCACCTCCCTGGGCAGCTCATTCCAATGCCTGACAACACTTTTGGTGAAGAAATTTTTCCTAATATCCAATCTAAACCTTTCCCTGGCACAACTAAAGGCCATTTCCTCTTGTCCTATCATTTGTCGCTTGGGAGAAGAGACCAACGCCCACGTCTCTGTAACCTCCTCTTCTCTAGTTGTAGAGAGCGATCAGGTCTCCCCTGACCCTCCTCTTCTCCAGGCTAAACCCCCCCAGTTTCCCTTATCCACTCCTCACAGGACTTGTGCCCCAGCTCCATTGCCCTTCTCTGGACACACTCCAGTACCTCAGTGTCTTTCTTGCAGTGAGGGGCCCAAAACTGAACACAGAATTCAAGGTGTGGTATCACCAGTGCCCAGTACAGGGGGACAATTCCTTCCCTAGTCCTGCTGGCCACACTGTTCCTGATGCAGGCCAGGATGCCACTGGCCTTCTTGGCCACCTGGGCACACTGCTGGCTCATATTCACTTGGCTGTTGATCAACAGCCCCAGGTCCTTCCCCAAGCCTGTAGCATTCCATGGGATTATTGTGACCCAAGTGCAGGACCCAGCACTTGGCCTTGTTGAACCTCACACAGCTGGCCTCGGCCCATCGATCCAGCCTGTCCGGATCTCTCTGAAGAGCCTTCCTACCCTCAGGCAGATCAACACTCCTGCCCAGCTTGGTGTCACCTGTGAACTTACTAAGGGTGCCCTCAGTTTGGTGTTGTCTGCAAATTTACTGAGGGTGCACTCGATCCCCTTGTCCCGATCATTGATACAGATGTTAAAGGGAACTGGCCCCAATACTGAGCCCTGGGGAACACCACTTGTGACCGGCCACCAACTGAATTTAACTCCAATGACCACAACTCTTTGGGCTTGTCCATTCAGTCAGTTTTTTTACCCAGCAAAGAGTTCACTCATCCAAGCCATGAGCAGCCAGTTTTCCCAGGAGAATGCTGTGGGAAATGGTGTCAAAGGCCTTATTAAAGTCTAGGTGGACAACACGCACAGCCTTTCCTTCATCCACTAAGTGCATGACCTTGTCATAGGGGGAGATCAGGTTAATCAAGCAGGACCTGCCTTTCATAAACCTATGCTGACTGGGTCTGATCACCTGGTTGTTCTGTACATGCCAGGTGATGGCACTCAAGTTGATCTGCTCCATAACATTCCACGTCACCAAGGTCAGACTGACAGGCCTGTAGCTCCCTGGATCTTCCTTCCAGCTCTTCTTGTAGATGGGAATCACATTTGCTTACCTCCAGTCAAATGGGACCTTCCTGCTTTCCCAGGACTGCTGGTGGGAAGTGTCTTGGTTAGTACTTCTTCCAGCTCCCTCAGTACACTTGGGTGGATCCCATCCAGCCCCATAGACTTGTATGTATCTAGGTGGTGTAGCAGGTTGCTAACCATTTCCCTTTGGATTAGGGGGGCTTCATTCTGCTCCCTGTCTCTGTCTTCCATCTTAGGGAGCTGGGTATTTAGAGAACAACTGGTCTGACTGAGGCAAAGAAGAAATTAAGTACCTCAGCCTTTTCCTCATCCTTCATTACTATTTTGCTCTGCATCCAGTAAAGGAAGGAGATTCTCCTTAGCCCTACTTTTGCTGCCAATGTATTTATAGAATTTTTTATTGTCTTTTATAGCAGTAGCCAGATTAAGTTCTAGTTGGGCTTTGGCCCTTCTGATTTTCTCTCTACATAACCTCACAACATCCTTGTAGTATTCCTGAGTTGCCTGGCCCCTTCCTCCAAATGTCATAAACTCTCCTATTTTTCCTGAGTTCCAGCCAAATGTCTCTGTTAAGCCAGGCTGGTCTTCTTCCCCTCTGGCTTGTATTTTGGCACATGGGGACAGCCTATTCCTGTGCAGGCCACTTTTGTCTTCTTCAAGAATGCCCAGACTTCTTGGACTCCTTTGCTGTTCAGGGCTGCCTCCTAAGGGATTCTGTCAGCCAGGCTCCTAAACAGGCCAAAGTCAGCCCTCTGAAAGTCCAAGGTAGCAGTTCTGCTGATATATCTCCCTGCTTCTCCCAGAATCAAAAACTCTTATCATTTTGTGATCGCTGTGCCCAAGATGACCTCCAGCTGTCACATCCCCCACAAGTCTTTCACTGTTTACAAAAAACAGGTCCAGCGGGGTGCCTTCCCTAGTTGGCTCACTCACCAGCTGTGTCAGGAATTCATCTTCCACACTCTCCAGGAACTTCCGAGACTATTTTTTCTCTGCTCTATTGTATTTCCAACAGACATCTGATAAGTTGAAATCCTCCACAAAAACAAGTGCTAGCAATTGTGGGACTTTTCACAGCTGCTTATAAAATATTTCACCTGCTTTTTCATCCTGGTTGGATTGTCTATAACAGACTTCCACCGTGATATCTGCCTTGTTGGCCTTGCCCCTGATTCTTACCCACAAATACTCAACCCTATCATCACCATCATTAAGCTTTAGACAAACTCTCCCTAATATAGAGGGCTACCCCACTGCCTCTCCTTCCTTGCCTATTCCTTCTGAAGAGTTTATAGCCACCCATTGCAGCACTCCAGTTGTGTAAGTATCCCACCAGGTTTCCAGGATGGCAACTCTCTCATAGTTTTCCCACTGCACAATGGCATCCAGCTCCTCCTGTTTGTTGCCCATGCTGCATGCATTGGTGTAGGCACACTTCAGTTGGGCTACTGATCCTGCCAGCTTTATGGGGCAGAAATCCTAATTCCTACGTGAGCATTCTTAGGCACTTCTGTGGTTTCCAACACATCAATAACCCTTGCATCTGTGCTCCCCCATGGATCTCCATCCCCTACCTCCACCAAAGGACCGAAGGACCTCTCTAGCACACTGTCCCTCAAACATTGGTGTGCCACCCAGGGTTTTTGTCCATTTCTCCTTCAAGTCTAGTTTAAAGCTCTTTCTGTGAGCCCTGTTAACTCCTGTGCAAAGATCTGTTTGCCCCTTTGAGACAGGTGTACTCCATCTGTCCCCAGCAGGCCTGGTGTCATGTAGACTGGCCCAGGATCAAAAACCCAAAATCCTGCTGGTAACACCTGGCTTTGGAGGTAGGTATTGATTTTCTGGGTCTTTCTGTTTCTTCCTTCATCACTCCCTGCAAGTTGAAACATAGAGGAAAACACCAGTTGTGCTTCTGATCCTTTAACCAGTCATCCCAAGGCCCTGAAGTCTCCTTTGATTGCTCTTGGTAGTGCCTATTCTGTCTTCTTTGACCATAACAAAGCCTTGAACAAGCTCAAATGTAGATGTGGTAAGTACGTTTCGTTAACTACCTGTACAGGAAACTGCAGATTAAGTCTGCAGAAACTTTGGCTTTTCAGATTATTGCAATGTTATTTTATTACCTTTACAATTATTTAATTTATTGCTCAGAGTTATCTTTGGTGTGGAACAGAGGTATCAAATGACACACCACTATTTTAGATGGGAAGTTCAAGATATACACGAATGAAAATGCAGAGAAAATATAGTCTAAAATCTGGGCAAAGTCCCAAGAAATAGCCCATGACATTCATAATCCTGTGAAAAGTGTTAGACTGCTCCTAGAGCCACTCTTTTTGATTAATAGCACAGGCAGGGTCAGTCTGCAAGTGGACTTTCAGCATGCTCAATATGTCAGTGGCATTTATTATCTTACACACTTTTGTCTTTCCTTTGTGTTTTCTGAAGTCATTCTTTCACACAACTTGGTTAAAATTCTACTACGTCCTGAATATTCTTTCTGGTACATTTGGCAAGCTAACAAGGCTCTGCTCATGTTTCTCACTTGAACAATAAAGGATAAAATGATTAGGAAAACATTAAATTTGTACTGTTACTTATGTGAATTTAAGAACTTCAGTTTCCAAGTTGTAACCCCTTGGTTACAACATAACCCCTTCCTGGTAAGGAACATGCAGTGGGATTGACCCATTCAGTTTGTATATTCCTTTATTGGCTTATCAAAGAAAATAGTCCTTGAATGTTACTTTTTTTTTTTTTTTGTGAATTCTGGATGGTTTCTATGATTTAGTAGCTATTAGTCAGGAAAGAAAAATATGTGAAGGAACATGACATGTCCTGAGAGGGGACCATCACACATTCAGAAAAAAATTGACTGTGTGATAAAACGAACTCTCATTTTTCTTCTTGAAAACTCTATTCCGATTTGGGAAAATAGAATTTAGAAATATGGAGAAAAGGTCTTTATATGAATGGGATGAATTACACATAATTAATAAATGCTTTTCTCCCAGCAGTAATTTGTCAGAAGGAGAGTCAAAGCAGCTAGTGTATATGCACAGAACAGTCCAGTCAGTCCAGCTTCCTTCAAAGAATCGATGAAAGTTTCACTTGGGCTGCAGAGAACTTTTCCACTCCTTTTTCATGTGAGGGACAGAAATATGTGGAAATGTCTCATTCTCATTGCTTGAATTTTTTTTAACTCCATAGTGTATATACTCTGTTGAGTATGAATTGAAACAGTCAAGTTATGCAGAAACTCTGCATAATTTCTTTCAAGAATTTACTGGAATTACAGCAACAGAGAAGCCAGTTGATTGTTCTCATTTAGTTTTCCATTTCTGTTAGAAAATCATAACGCAGAACAATTCATTTCTAGAAAAATATGCCTTGCAAAATAAAATCGTTACAGGAAGAGTAACCTTTCTCATTTAAACAATAACTTCACAAAGGACATTCTGTCTACAAATAAGTAAGGTCATTCCACTGTAGGAAAGGAGAGGGACTGTGTTACATCTTACCTGATAGACCTTCTTAATGCACACAGCCATGCTGAAGCCTCCCCAGCAAGTGAAAATGAAACGTGTTCTATGCAAAGGTAAGCTGCAGTGTTTTTTGTCTAAGGCCACAGAGTGACAGAGACAGGAATGAAATCCGTGAGATTTGTCAAAGATATCACCAAAGATATCGCTGTAGGTGAACCACTTAGTATATGTACAATTTCACCAGATACAGGCCTCGCTGCACCTGGCCTAGGATTCATCTGATTTCCTTTGTGATTTATGCCTATTGGGATGAAATCATGAGTAATTGGCAGTACCTTTTTTTTTTCTTTTTTGTTGGACTGCTTCACAAAGAGGAAGCTTAATTCTCCAGGGGAAAAATCTACATTACTCAGGGAAAGGCAAAAAATGGACAGTTGCACTACGGAGACAAAGCATATCGCCTGCAGACAAGGAGTTAGGCTGGAGGAGAGCTGTGCCTGCAGGTGCAGTGAGAAAGGCAGGAAGGGTTTGGGAAGGGAGCTGCTGCTTCTCTCAGTCACATTGCTTGCTGGATTACAGGCTCTGCAAATCAAAGTGGCTCAACTGATAACTTACCTGAAGTTAAGTAGTATGAAGTGGAAATATGTATATATAAAACGATTAGGTTTAGTTTGCTTTGGTCAGAACTTACTAAAAAATCAATATCAGATTTACTGAAAGCTGATGTGGAGTTATTCCAGTCTCTCTAGAAAATTCTCTACATCTGCTTGACCCCAAACGTGCATGAGACCATGAAGCTGGCTGCCTTTTCCTCCCTGCACCCCCTCGCCCTGTCTTTGTAAAAAAATATCAACATTTATTTAATTCACAGAGCCAAAGCGAAGTCTTGGAAGGACGTCTTCATTTTTGTTTGCCTTTCCAAACCAATCCTTACGAACACAATGGCTTAGAATGATACACGCTCCTGGCAAACAGCAGGGACAGTTGGCACAAAAGTTTCAAACCTTTGCTGATGTCAGGAAAGCAGCCACATGGCCCGCAGGTCTGGTGGAGGCATTGGTGGAGTACGTGACTTCACAGAGAGCTGAAGGGCTTCCCAGCATGGTCTTTTGCCAAGCAGAGCCTGTGCATTCAAATCCTTGCCTTTGGTGATTAAATTCAATTAAACATTACAGGAGAGGAGACAATAGCCATGTGAGGAGAAAAAAAAAGATTGAAGAATGCAGAGGGCGCAAACCACAGCAGTAAATCCACAGCCATATCAGTTTTGACAGTTAAAGCCAAGCTGTAAGTGAATAAGCATTCACATGGCAGCTGCCCATAAAGGTCCTTGGTGGCTGTGTTTGAGAATTACTTCTTTAGAAAGACACACAGACTAATGAGCTTGGCCATCGTCTTTTGAGAGGAGACTTGTAGGCATGCAAAATCTCTGGCATTGCCTTCAGAGACAGATAAGATGAAAATGACATCAAGTCCTGTTGAATAGCCTAGGCTGGCTGAACAGTCTTTCTGGCACTCGGTGCTGTAGCCCTTCCTCTGCACAGTGCATAGAGAATAGCTGGGACGTACGAGAGTTCATCTAAAGTTTTCTGACTGGCAAGAGGTATTGAGCATCTCCAGGGCCCATTTTACACCAGCAGACAGAAGTGCTTGGTATTGTCCTAACAGAGCATCATATATATGTTCCTTGACTGGCTTGCTGTCAGGGTCAGATTACTCTTCTCCCCCACGCCAAAAACCCTGCTCTGATGATCCTATAAACCTTAGGTAAATATATCAGTAGTGTACCAAAGCAGTCTTCATAATATTATGGCATGCAAATTATTTTTAGTCTGTTTAGTCTAAAACAAATCTAGTCTCTTCCTATTTATTTTTCCAGATTTATACCACAATTCTTTAACTAGAGATGGCAAAAGACAAAAAAGTAAATGTTTTTTACTGATTATAGTTGCAAGCTAGCTGGCTGCAGTGCAAAGAGCAGTGTCCTACTCTGGGACTTAAGCTGTAAAGTCTTTCACACCCAGAGTAAGATCCAGACAGAATTTAAATGTCTCAGTCAAAATTCTGGAAAATCTTATTTTTAGTTCCCTTCAAGTCATGGGAAATTATCAACATAAGCATTCAAGGCTTTTTCCTATTTAAATTTCCCAAGCACATCAATTTCAGCCTCAATGACTTCAAGTATTTTGGTGCCTGTCTGAAGCAGTAGCCCCATCATGAATGCATAAAGCAGGAGATATTTTGGCAAGTCCTCTGATCCTATGGGCTTGTTCTAAGTCCACCTCACAGAATGCAGATGCGTGGGCTGGCCACTTGTGTTTAATACAAAAGGAAAGGAAAAGTCATTGGCCCGTTTTCAAAGACCCTACTGGGGTGGGGCTGGTGGGTGGGTGGCCTCCAGCATCCTGGAGATGCAGTCATTGAATAATTTGTTTCAACTATCATTAAAATGCATCCCAAAACCCAGATCTCACCCTGTGTTTTCAATGTTTCCTAACAGACAAAAACAATCATAAATGCTGAATGTTTTCTGACTATAAAGTACCTGTAATAGGAAAGAGAATGAGCATTATCTCTTGCAAGAACGGCCACTTGCCTGGAGAGGGTTTAAGTTTCTTCAGGCAGACTTTATTCAGAAAGCTTGTTTTAAAAGGAAAACCACCTGCCTTTATTACACACCTGCCTTATTGTTTAGTACTGTAACCATGTCTATATTGCCAGCCTCCTCCCTGGTGTAATAGACAGAATACTTGAGCGTTGCAAATTCTTGTTGAATCAAACAAGTTATGAATAGCTTATGGAGGATAGCAATTGGATGCTAAATAAGATTAAGGATGGTATTTAGAAATGGTATGTATGTAAAAGGAAAACATTGTAAGACATAAATAATAGTCCTCACTATAGATTCATGAGTATTTGAGATAGGAAATAACTTTCACAGCCTTACCTGGTTTCCTGTCTTACAAAAAACCTGATGTCTTAAGCTTGGCACAAAATTTGCGTTACTGTCCTAGGGGATTGTTTCATAGAGTGATAGGTGGCACTGGGAAATGTTTCCTGATAGCCAGCTGAAATATTTTCCTGCCCTGGTTTTTGTTTTTGTTTTTTCCACCACCCCCCCCCCCCCTGGTTCTGTGGTGTGGACCCATGAAGTCAGAGGGAGTTACGAGGAGCGGTGGGAGTTCACAGCAGCTGAAAATCAACCCACAGTCCCTTAATCCTACCTCAGATGAGTTTTATCTCTTTCATGAATTTCTTGTCAGATGCTTCAGATTTTTATGCCTTTCTGAAGCTATAGGAATCATTCTGTCCAACTGCACAATTTTAGCGCTTTATAAACTTTGTCCCATCATTATTTTAATGTTTTCTCCTGGGAATAGTGGTGTCAGCTTTTTTTTTTTTTCTTACTACTCCCAGTGTATCTAAACAGCTTTAAAGAAAAAGAAGAGACTTGCAATGTTTATAGAATCTCAAATTTCTGCTCTGCAGCAGAGTATTCTACAGGAATGTTGTGATATGGTATATAGTGTTTTATATGGGACTATATATCAACACATAGCATAGACGATAAAAAGGGTGTAGTGACCAGGCGGTCACTAGCTTAACCCACACCTTGTTAGATATTTCAGTGATTTGTGCTAATGAACAAAACTTTGCTTCTCTTTTGCGATTATCCAGCCCAAAGGAGTTAATATTTTGGTGATTTTGTGGTTAGAAAGTAGTTTGCTACATTCTTTCTGTATCGGGTTTGGTGTATAGTTTAGGATTTTCCTATGGATTGTGGGGACTGAAGTCAAAGAGTACAATATCATTACCATTTCCTTTTCTCAGTGCCAGTTTTGAGGCTATTCAGTTTAATTAAAAGTTTTGTTTCCTTATGGTACTTACTGCATGGATCAAGTATGTTTTCCAGAAATGCTTTTAGAGAATTAAGGTTCAAAAGGGTGCAGTAATATTTATGCATATTTACATATATATACATAAACATGGAATTGATTCTGTTTGGAGATAACATATAGACAGATCCCTGAGGCTATCACCTTAATACCATTGGTATTCTGTATCACTAGGTATGAACTTGGCTGGCTGTCATCAAAAAACTTCACTTTCATTACAGGCAGAGAAATGTAATTGGTTTTGCAGTATTGCATACAGTAAACTCAAGGGCTCTCTGTATTTTATTACAGTTGCAGTTGACTGATGGAGATTAACCTTATGCTAATCATTGCAAATGTAAAACCTGGTCTTAGTTGATATTTAGCACAAAGGCTACTGATGCAATAAATTCATACAAATGTAGTAAGTTATTTTTTCAATGGTTAAGCAGCCATTTAGAATCTGACAAATTAATACATTACTTCTGACCATCCATAATATTTATGGTGCACTTCCAATCACCACAAGGCATGTTGCTCCTGATTTAGGACACCACAGAGAAAATATCTTGCAAGTTGACTGCATTTAAACTCCTTAAAGCACCAACTTATTGAAGTAACAATATTGTTATAACACCTTCATCAGTGATTCTTAAAATCTTTTAGTACCTGTCATGTTTCTTGTTTAAGGAAATGGATATTCAGGCCAAAAAAAAAAAAAAAAAAAAGGCTGTTGTTCTGAAGGCTTATGTAAAGAGTAAGCTGTAATGTGTACTTTACATATAGTTCTGAATGTTGGACAATAATAATGTCTAGCCTTGTTTACAGTGTAGTCTTCTGTCTCATGATTTCGGAGGATTTTGCCCAGGATTTGACTAGGTTTCTAACAGAAGGACCCACTGCAATAATTTCATAGTTAAAGGAAAATTAGTATGTAAGCACAGAGAAATTGTATGACAGAACACAACCCAAGTCCACCCTGTGCTTTCATAGAATCCTAGAATGGT
>NW_010271219.1:0-2182 GCF_000690775.1 Eurypyga helias
TTATCTCGACCCATGAGTTTTCTTGTCTGTTCCTCTGATTCTCATCCTCATCCCACTGAGGGAGGGGGAGCTGAGCAAGCGGCTGTGTGCTACTTGGTTGCTGGCTGGGGATAAACCACAACCACCATGTCACACATACCCTTGCCACGATGCTATAAAAATTCCATCCTGATACTATAAAATGGAAATAATAATGTCTTCATGCCACAGAAACACCACATGAAGTCTGGTGGAGACTCAGGACCAAGTACTCTGCAGAATAAGTGCAGTCTATCTGATATAGAAGGAGCCAGTCCTGAACAGCTGCTTCTCTCTGCCATTTGGCTGTGTGGGCAGCATTCACCCTCTGGCCTGACATGCTGATTTTGCAACATATATGTGCTGAGTGCACCCAAACTGAGCTTCATGCTTCTTTTGTTACTCTTTATCACTTCTTATACTTTTTTTTTTGCCAACCATTCACTTTCCTTTCTTGTTTAATTTTCTGAAATTGTGTGTTTATCTGTCTGCTCATAGACAACAATATACAGCTGCATAGTTTCTGATTGGATACCTCAAGTTGAAGATCAGGATGAACTCTTTTAACGACTCTCAGTCTAAGCCAATCTTGAGGACATGTATTTGTCAGAATAATTTTGCCTGAGGCTTCAGGGTTTTCTGGGGTCTTTTTTGTGGTGTTTTGCTGTTTGGGGTTTTTGTTTGTTTGGTTGGTTGGTTTGGTTTGGTTTGGTTTTTTTCTTAATTATTCTTGAACTGTGCCTTATATCTCCTTATTTAGATTTTTGGATGTTTTGCTCTGACTGAACTCAGCCATGGCACTAATACCAAAGGCATACGGACGACTGCCACATTCGATCGTAGCACTCAGGTTAGTCCTTAATACACAGAAATAATGCTGGACAGTGTTAAGCTCTGTTATTTACTAACCAGTCAGGGAGTTCTTTGATTAACAAGAAAGAATCAAGTTCAAATCCAAATACCTAAAAAGAAACTCAAATATTTACATTATTATAAATATTTACAATAAACTCAGCAATTTCTCTTTTCTTGTACAAGTAGTTATTTTAGCTTTTGGTTGTGATATAAAATAAGGATAGCGTCCTTCTCCTTTGTTGGGTCTCTTAAGGAATAGTTGAAAATGCAGATTAAATTGTCTTTTGTCTTCAAATATGAATGCTTTATATACAGAGATTATTTCCTGAGGATGAGAAAAACAAATAGAAAAGAGATAAGACTATCAAAGACACCCAAAGAAGAAAACGATAAACTGCTTTTTCCAATAGGATACTGCTAACTATTCATGATTTATTTTCTGAAATCAGCACTACTGCAGAAATAAATGAATTGTCCTAATATTTTTTCAGTAAATGAATTGAAGTTATTGAAGTTTTACGTTAAGGAAGAAGAAAATGGAAAAGAGAGGAGGCTAACAGAACTTTCTTTCTCTCTTCGACAATCATCTACATGCTTGCTTTATGCAAAGTTGAGTTTAAAATGTGTTATTTAATATTTCAAGAAGCTTGGCTCATCATCTCCTCCAAATACCGTGGCATTTTATTGCACTATAATGTACAGAACTGGGTGCTAGTACTGTCAACAAACAGTCACATCATGAATTGGCTTTAAAAGAATGAGAAATGATAATCATTGATTTGAAACATATGATTTTATATTCTTTAGTAGGACAACATTCCAGTCTGCATTTTGTCATATACAAGCATTTCAGTGATCATTACTGCAACACGGACAATCAGATCTCAAAAAAACCCACAAAACCAAACTTACGAGATTGGCTGCATGGAAAGTTCTGTTTAAATAAATTGAGTTTTAGGCTGGTGATGTGTGCACTGCAGTAAAAGTGACTGAAATTACTAAATCTTTGCTAGATCATGAAGGTCTGAGTTCAGGTTACGTATACATCCAGAAAGCACGTGATTCGGAATCTAAAAATGTGAATGAAGCTGTGTCTAAATTTCAGGATACCTGTATTCTTAAGAATTCCCCACCACTCACGATCCTCCAGTTGTCCAAACTGGGAAGTGCTAACTTTCCTAGCTGCCTGTGTTCTTTCCAAAGTTGAACACAATAAGAGACATCTCAGCTGTCGGGATCAAGTACAGAATGAAACCCTGGGAGTTAATGGATGTTTCCAAAACATTACCATAGTCATGAAAAAAAAAAA
>NW_010271220.1:0-8481 GCF_000690775.1 Eurypyga helias
AGAGCCCCCAGAGCCAGAGCCTCAGAGCCACAACAGGACTAGGAGGAAAGGCAGCACACCCCTCAACACACTAACAATCGAACCTGCCTCACAGCTAACAACCACAACAAAGAAGCTAACGACTAGTTATCAAGATAGCCAGAGTTCTAATGACCCCCGAGGTGGTCACTTCCCACCTCAGACCTGCACATGTACCCTGAGCCTGACATACCATGGAATGAAACACTCCCTCAGCTGCTCTAGGCCAGCACTGTGATGAAAAGGATCTCTTTCCTGCCTGAAACCAGCAGAGCTTCCAAGATTTCTTCTTGTGTAGAGGGGCAACTGAAACTGGTATGGGTTGGTTCCCTGCTCAAGCTGCAGTGCCTGTCACTGGAATTGGAGCAGCTGGTGTCTGTCGCCAGATTTGGGGTGTTCACAGTGACTGTCACTGGTGTCGGTGCAATCAGAGTGCCTGTTGTGGTGTTTGGAGTGACTGCACTGCCTGTCATCAGATCCAGAGACCTTGTCTTCTCCTTGAGGGGACTGAATAGTGTTGAACAGGGCTTGACAGGCCTGGGCGAGGCCTCAGCACATTGCAACGATTAACACGTCTCTCTAATTACCAGGGTATCAGCATACTTTTTCCAGATATTGCACTAATTTTTCAGGATTCTGAACTTGTTCAGGGATGAAGTTCCAAAACACTGGATATGAACACTGTCCTAGGCATTTGCCCATGCTATCCCAAACAGCCTGCCACTCATAACTATCCTGTCTTGGGGCAGATCTCTGTATGATAATGTTAATGCTTCTTAACCTTAGACAAAACTGAGACAGTATTCCCAAGAAAGAAGAATAGAAGTATTTTAACTATCCAAGGATGTTCAAGATAATGAAAAGTTAATGTAATGAAGGAGGAAACATTACAGAAGAAGGTACCAAAGGTAACATTTTATATTTCTTTCATTAAAAAAAAACAACCTCTCAGAGGCAGAACTATAACTGTTAATTGTCTCCATGAGATGGTACACGGAATAAAGTAGCAGCTTCAGTGCAAAGCTCAAATACCAGATTAAGCTCAAGGCCAGTGTTTTAAGAACAAATCTCCCAGTCAAAACATCACTAATTACTGCAGAGCACAGCAAACTGCAAAACCCCCACAATGGATGCCAAAAAGGTCTGTCATCATTTAACCGCACACAGTAACTGAGCACTATGCAGATGCTGGTTTGCTCATCACACCAGAGGGATGGAAGAGGGAATCAGAAGGGCAAAATGAAAAAACTTGTGGCTTGAGATAAGAATAGCTGAATAATTGAAATAAAATATTAATACCCATAGTAATAGTAATAATATTAACAATAAAAGAATACACAAAACAAGTGATGCACAATGCAATTGCTCATCACCTGCTGATTGGTCCACAGCCAGTTACTAAGCAGTGGCTTCCTGGTCAGCTTTCCCCTAATTTATGTACTGAACATGACGTCATATAGTCTGAAATATCTCTTTGGTCATTTTAGGTCAGCTGTCCTGGCTCTGCTCCCTCCCAGATTTTGTGTGTCTCCAGCCTTCTTAGTCAGTAGAATATGAGAAGCTGAAAAGTCCTTGTATTAGCAAAAGCACTACTTAGCAACAACTAAGTAGTAAATCCAAACCACAAAACTAGATTGTCTACTAGAAAGAAAATTAAGTTTACCCCAGCCAAAATCAGGACACTGCACCATGAGTCAGATGAAGAATATGAAAGTTTTAGTATGTATCAGTTCTGAAAAGGTTAAATAGTGTTTGAGATCCTGAGACTCCCACATGATGCTGTTCCAGTTTGTATGTTCTCCAACCTTTTTACAGCTAACTTGAGATCTTGATTGTACACTGTAGCCTTGCCTGCCGGTTTCATTGGCACTTCAAAATTGCCTGTGTTTAAATCATGATTGTAGATTTCAATAGGCAGTTGCATGCTTTACAGTTAAACAATGCAGTAAATTGCATCATTTGTCATTCTTGGACATATTTTTTCTGATTATCTTTAAGTGAAGTAAATAGCTTTGGCTACAATGAAAGTTATTTTTAGACATTATAGTAGTACAGTATGGATTTTGGACAGTGTTAACTGCAATTGTGTTTTCTCACAGGGTGGTCAAAGTAGTTCATATTTGTTACTGTTTTCCCAATTATATGAGGAAGGAATAGAAGCGGAATGGATTTAGTCAGATTCATGTATTTACAATATATAGTGTTCTTCTGACACAATCATTTAGTTCATTCATTGGATACAAAATGACACTCAGTGATGCACCTATTTATTATGTGACCATATCTTTAAGTGTATTGATTTACCTTCTTGGAAGGAAATTGTCTGAATGTATTTATATTTAAAACTTTTATGAGTAAAGTTTTTTAAAAAATTGCAGCTGTTGTAGTAACTTTAAGAATGTGACCCTCCAGCCAAGGTGGTGGAAAAAGAACAAAACCCACACAAATATCGAATTGTACTGAATCTGGCTGCTATGAAGAAAGTAAATGCCGTCCCAACCATGCCATGTGAGACTCTGTCTGACTAGGGAGTGGACATGAGGAAGTGTGATGGTGAATCTACCTTGAAGTTAGAAGCCCAAATACACAAACTCTGGAAGAGACAGCTGTTAAGAAAGGGGTCATCCAAGAAGGCTGTCACTCCGGTTACTGCTGAGGTGGTAGAAGGCAACCAGCTTCCATAGAAGGCAACCATAGAAGAAAGACTGAGAGTGCCTCACTTGACTGTGGTGAAAGGACTTGTGGTCTGGCACTGAAATACTCTGTTAGTGAATAATCTGACAATGAATAGAAGTGCTCTGCCTTATGCCAGGAGGAGGAAAGGGACAACCGTGTTTACTAGACTGTATGGATCAGATGGCCTGGCACTTGAGGTCCGCAGAAGTATAAGATTTTGGTCGACACTGGTGCACAGTGTACCCTAATGCCATCAGGATATGATGGGGAGGAATCCATCTGTATTTCTGGAATAACAGAAGGATGGCAATAGTTGTCCGTGTTGGAGGTTAAGGTGAGCTTTAAAGAGCTAACTTTCTTGTGTTTTTGCAGGTGGAAAATTCCAGTCCTAGAAAGGACTCAATTTTATCATATGTTTGCATAATCGGTTTTTCTTAACAATCCTGAGCAAGGGCTAGTTGATGAGGTAAAATAAAAAAGAAATATCACCACCTCAACAGAATGACAACATAAAAAATAACAGGTTGGCAACAAGATAAAGAATTGTAGAATAAGACATACTAAAGACATACTAAAGTGTTACAAAGGGAACAGTCATGAGTTTTCCTTAAAAAAATGTAAAAGTTGTTCTAAATACCATTTTATGTGTAGAAGTATAGAAACATGTGTTGGGTAGGTCATGAACCTTGAATGCTCGGACAATTAGGAAACAGGGGAGGGGGCTGTATGCATCAGGAACTGGGATATATAATGTGTACTCTATTGCTCTGAAGTGGTCTGTCCTGTGGGGGGATGGGACGCCTGCCATTGCAATCATGAATTAAATGCTGCTTCACTGAGATCCCTGCCTGAGCATAAGTAATTGGTCTGAGAGCATTTCTCACGAGCTCAGCCGGGGAAAAGTGGCAAAAGCATCCCATTGTGACCAGCCTGGAGACCCTGTGTATTCTTGGTGTAGGCTTCTTCAGGAGAGAGTGCTTTAAAGACCCAAAAGGGTACTGATGGGTTTTTGGTCTATCTGCCATTAATACTGAGAAGACTGAACAGCTGTCTACCTTGCCAGGTCTCTTGGAGGATCCCTCTGTTGTAGGATTGCTGTGGGTTGAAGATCAGAAAGTGCTGATTTCTGTATACTGCAATTACAAATTGCATCATAATTCATATATATTTTCTCTTTACTCTTTTATTCTGTGTTGACACAACACATAGTAGAAATGATTCTTCATCTGTGACTTGGGTTCCTAGTTACTTCTAAAGTTCTACAATATCCTCATACAAGGCTACAAAGAGCTTTAGAAAAGTCTTTGGGTATTTTTTAAAGAATATACTGTTTGATACTTTTCTTATTTTTTATTATGTAATATTCAATTAAAAAAAAAGTGTGGGTTTTTTTTTTAAGGGAAAAATGCAATAAAGGAGGATCATACTGGAGAAGCATTAGGTGATTTTGTTCAATGCTCTGCATGAATTGTCTTTGTTCTTACACCTGATTTTCTCTTAGCTCTGTTTTTGCAATTGTTTTCGGGATTCTTCCATGTCATTTTTTATGTTGCTTCCCAAATATTGAGTATCTCTTGCTTCATGTTAAACCAATTAATCTAATATCAATAAAATCTTAACATAAAATGTTTGGCATGTGTGGGAAATTTTCATTCCTTTCAGACTCACTAGAGGTCTCAGGATAATTTACTCAACAGATGTGTCGTCAATTACCCTTAAGGGAAAAGAAGCCAACTTCTTCTTGTGTTGGTTTCTTTTTTTGTTTGTTTCTTTGTTTATTTTTTTATTTTTTTTATTTTTTTTTTTTTAAACTGTGATCTGAAAAGTATTACAAAAGCGTGGAAGGGTTAACACCCAAACCGCCCAATTTCAGGTTGTATGTGTGGGGAAACCCCTTTCCTATAACAAGTCTCCTTGCCCCATTTTGCTCCATATCAAATTAAATATATCATGTTCTAAGAAGAAGTTTTTAGAAACAGAACAATATACTCTAGAGTGCAGAAAGTTTCACTCATTTGCTACTAGTATCAAACCTACCATATTCTTGATTGAGGTAAGTTCATTACAATGACTGTTATAAATACAGCGTTTTCAACATCCTGTGTTTCCTCACTAATTAACTTTTAATGTTACAGTAATATCTGGGACTAATTGACTTGTTTCTGATCTGCAGCTAGGTCTGAGTCAAAACTGACCTTTCTCACTGTAATTTCATTGAGAACTTGCATGTTAGTTTGATTGAAAGAATGATGCTTGTTCCTCAGATTCATTCAAATTAAATTATTTACACTGGTAGAGGAGAACATCTCTGTTCACAAATGACAAACATGTTGGTCAAACTATTGATTTTTCTCTTCTTCTCATTGTACTTGTACAGTCCAAAACACCAGATTCCTGAGCAGCAGGATGAATCTGCAGTATTTTAGGACTGCCTTAGCTGCAGGCAACTGGCTGTGAACCAATAATGTAACTTTGGTATGACTTTACTTTTCATTCTGGATGACAGAATTCTAATGGTAAATAGGTTTTGAAACATAAGGTGGGAATAATCTTGGCTTGAACCAAATAAAATATAAATACAGAGTTTGGTATATGTTTATTGAACAATTTAGAATATATTGCCATTAACTTTAGTTGGCTTAGTCTTGAGTACCCAATATGTTTGGTTTAACCAAACACCTAAGTATTTCACCCATCCTCCCCAAGTTTGGCACTTTACTAAATAACCACAGTAACTGTACATGCTGAAAAACCATTCTAAATGTTGACTAGGTGTGAGTGGAATGAACGGAAGAATTAGGCACTGGTAAACTTTGTTTCCACAAGAAGCAGGAACTACCACGTGACAGTCACCTTTTCTGTTAGTCTCAGAATCACCTTTAAGTTAACTAATCTAGTACAAAACTGAAAGACAATCAGCAAAAATGAATGATTTCAACCAATCAAAACTGTACAATTTTTCAAATTACTTATTTTCACGAAGGCTTTTTGGAAGATGTAAAATTTCTAATTATACAGAGAAAACCAAGGAAAAAAACAAGACTTCTACTGCAAAAGATGATTTCTTGTACAAAGGCAGGGCAAGTTTCTACACATTTAATGTAATGTCTTCCTACCTACATGTCGTAAAGAGGCCAAGGTTTCTGCTCCACCTGTTTTCTATCCAAACTAGCAATTTTTATCTCCACCTACAGTGGATCCTGCAGAATACCTCATGTAAAACTAGGAATGGTATTTGTATTAAATTCTTTTACTTAGAACCCCAAGCTAAGGAATAAAGATAAAAAGAAACCCATAAAGATGAAGCTTCAAGTGAAAATAGCAAAATGCCATTCTTATTTTTTTTTTCCAATCATCTCAAAAGTAGCAGTTTCTGAAAATCCCAAAATAGCCTTCTTTTCTTGAAAAATTCTGAGCTTTTCTGTATACATTTGGTGACTGAGTAAGCATGACTTAATGTATAACAGGAATGTTTTTAGGGGTCTGTAGACAAAAACAGTCCCATGAAGTAAAATAAATAAAATTATGGAAATTTTCTTAGCAGAACAGTTGGTGGAAAAATACTGAATATACTTCATGGGGTTTTTTATGTTGTTGTTTCATACATGTAATGATAATAAACTGGTGAATACTTTGAAAAGAGTCATCACTTCTTTTGTCAAGCATTTAACAGATAGATAATCATTTAATAACTTCATATGGTTTTAGCTAAAAAAAAAAATAAATACGGACTGAGTTTGGGGAGGAATCTACCCAGCATATTTGAAGAGACAAAAATTTATCCCCTTCTCAAAATATATGTTTAGTATTTCTTATTAAAATTATACTTATTCCCCAAAATAAGATTCACTCTAACATTTTCCTTGCTTTGAGTATATTTACAGAATGAGATAAGATTTAAAACTGTTGCTGTTTATCAGCATATCCATTATGTAGAAAATTCTGATAAGACAAAGGTAAGACACAGTGAGAGGACCCAATTTTTTTTAAGACAAAATTATTTTCTTTTCTCAGTTTTGAATTTGTCATATGTGTATCTGTGCCAAAAGGAATGATAAATGTTAGAAACAGTTAAAATAATTGTAAAGTGTGTCACACAAACACCTGTCTGTTACGGAATGCTAATATGATGTTGAGATTTCTTTGAAGAACTTCTGGTTTAAGAGGACAAAGAGAACAAAAAAACTAGATGTTTCATCTAATAAGTAAACTGGGCTGAATTCTCTTGTAGTCTGAACCCAATTTGCTTGTTTTTAACACCTAATTTGTAGCTGCTGGACTAGCCTTATGCACTGTATGGCCCGGATTTGTTAAGGGTTGTCACACATTCTTTGCAAAAACATCTTTGTAGGTTCAAAACATTTTCTTCTGAGATTCTCCACAACCTAGTTCTTTTTATGACATAGCATAAAATTTGTGCTACTTTCTGGACACTAAACCCAGCCCTGTATTTTTTGATCTGGTGTTCTAACCTTAGTAAGCAATGTCTCACTGCTGGTATGCATAAAGTGAAACAGCTGCATGCAAAAAAATGTTAGGACCAAAGTTTGTTCAATGTATAATCCATACCTTATTCCTTTCTAATGGGTTTGTTGTGACAATACTCAATATTCTGTGTCTGGATGATGATTTTTGGATGCAATGTTTTTTATTAGCTTTCAGCAGCACACATTAAAAGTAAGTTACAGAGTCCTTGATGGGGCCTATGCATGTTGTACCTCCTTCTTCTTTATTTCGGTTTTGATGGTTTATGCTGTCAAATTCAGCACTGCTGTCAGAAAGTGTTATGCAAAATCAAATTGTTTCATGTTATGAATAGCTATGTTATCATTTGCAATATGCCCACTCCCGTTAAATCAAAGTTATAGCTCACTGGGTTCATAGCAGCAGAACAAAGGGGAAATTGAACTCTTTATCTTAATCTTTATTATTAACTATAAATTTAAGCACCTTTCTGTGCTATTGTTAATCCTCTGGAGAATTTTTCTAGAACTTGTTGGGACCTCAAGATCTTATTTTGGGACTGACGTGTGGGAAGTGATGGGAAAGTATATTCCTTGAACTAAAGACTGTTAAATTCTTTCACTGTCTGAGGGATGGGAAGGAAGTGCGAACTCAAGTCTAAAACCAAATTTTTATGAGCATATGGCAAAATATGAGCAAACCTCAACACACAACACAGGGGGTCATGTAGAGAAACAAAGCTGCATGTGAAACACAGATTTTCTCACCATTTCTGAAATGCAATGTAACTACTTCTTGGTTGACAAGAAGCAACCACTGTTACAACTGGCTTCTTGACTGAGCAAATTTGCAAGGCAGACCTTTTTCTGGATCTGTTGTTGCAGTGGGAATTTTAGCTGAACGCAACTATCCTAACCAAAAGCGATCTGTACACAGCAGCATAACAAGGCATGATCCAGAAAATAATTTTTACTTTGAGATATTATACAGGAAAATAGCCATATTGTAAATTTAACACTATCTTAAGCTTAATCTGTATTTCCATATTTTGAAATGTAGCCATCTGACATGTCTTCTGGAATTCTCACTAGACAGTAAGGAAATTACACTCTTTATTAATATGTCTATACATTACCAGCTCTCCACATGGTCAGTTCTGTGGGTTTTCCACCTTGTATGATGTCTCCGATTACAACTGGGAGAGGCTGGTTGGAGAGAATAATGGGAAATTCTTGCAGTGCTAGAGCTGTTTTCGCAGAAGGACATTCAAAGTTTAACCTTCTAACATTGTACTTTTTAGCATACAGTAAATGCTTTATTCCT
>NW_010271220.1:8521-11620 GCF_000690775.1 Eurypyga helias
GTTGAGATCCAACTTTCACGAAACCCAGTGAAAGTTGGATCTCAACATTCAATAATTGTGTGGAGAGCTAGAAATCCTGGTTTGTGGAGTCGGGCAAATCTCCTTGTTTACTAGATCAGAGGGAAACTTCCTCCAGTTTCCCCAGCACCACCACAATGTGCAAACAAAAGCAAACTTTCAATTGGCCCGAATTTTCCTTTATAAAAAGCAGAAGGTCTGAAAGCCTTGATTTTAACACCTGTGACCACTATGACAGTAAAAAGTTACATAAAGTAGGGGAACATCAAACCACTGTAAACACAATTTAATCATGTTTTCAGAATGACACAAAACTTTACTAACAACCACATGCAGACTGGTAAACTCTGATTAAGAAAAAAAAAAAATTAAGCATGTGAACATTGAAAACAGAGGCTGCAGGTGTTGATGTTTGAATCTTTGTCTGTCTTTATGCTGGTACATTTTGCTGGTTCAAAATAATCCTGCTGTTGACTTCATGAAAAAATCTTATTTACTTTTTGAAATGTATTTACACCAAGATACAGAAGAAAGGAGTGGTGGGAGATGTCCAAGAACTTCTTCTGAAAGTTTCTATGATGACTTCAGAAGAGCTCCTTCGGCTGGAGAGTATCTGTTATGGGTGGTGGGTAGCCTAATCTGCCTGTATCTGAGACATGAACAGCTCCAGGTTTTGTGTCTGCTTGTCAACTCCATGTGGCTGTACACCCCACTACTACAACCATTCAAAGGGACTTTTCTAACTCAAACACTCTGGATACCCTCAGCCAGAAGTGTCAATCCTTCTTCAGGCACACAGATAGCAAGTGAGAGCAGTGGAACAGAGCAGTACAAACAAACAAACAATACGTAGATAGCAATGCTATGGGCACAGGGGGCTGCTAAAATGAAGTGATTATGATAGGACTTGTGTAATAATAGCAAATCATTATTTTCTTTTTTAAGTAAACCTCTATGCCACTAGTGTCTATGAACTAAGAACATAATGTGAATCATTCACATGTTGTTTGATGGCTAATTAAGATTGGTTTCACCTGACCCACTTAATATATATATAGCCTTTGTCATTTTGTTGCTGTCGGTTTCAAGCATCAATGCTATCTTAAAAATGCCAGCAAAAGATACGAATTTGATAATATGTAGCAGCATATCCTCTAGGAAAACTGCCATATGTCTGGAACAGGTTGCACAGTTTCAGTACTATCTACCACACAAATTAGAAATGCTTTCCTGAAATACAAGAAATGAAAATGTTGTTTATGCCTCAAATGAACATGACTTTCTTCAACCTCCAACTTGATAATGAATTTTATGTATAAGGGTATTAGAAATGCCCATTCAATAAACTAAATTGACTTCAATATCTCTTGTTAGAATTGCTGGTTTATGTTCTCAGTTATTTTGGAGACATACCTGTATAATAAGATCTAGATCAAGAGAAGCAAGAGAAACTTTGGGATGACAGGTAGTTATGAATTATTGATGAGCAATTGGTAATTCTGTTTATCAGAATTATCATATGAAGAATGAGCCATGTGAGAAGGATATGTATTTGCAACAAGTATAACTTGCCTGTGTGGAAGAGGTAGCTATATTCTTTCTTTAGGTTTAACAGCTAAACTTTATTAATCCTCTTTTTTAGCCAAAGCAACAAGCTGGGATTATATGAATTGTACAAGTATGAATCCAAATCCAGAGATCTCATGATTGCTATTTTAAAGGTCTTAAAATAATGAATTTAGAACTTTTATCATAGAAACCTGTGAAGATGTTATTCAAGGGCATGTAATGTCTTCTATATCAACAAAAGGAAGATCAGGGAAAATTAATCCTCTTTTTTAGCCAAAGCAACAAGCTGGGATTATATGAATTGTACAAGTATGAATCCAAATCCAGAGATCTCATGATTGCTATTTTAAAGGTCTTAAAATAATGAATTTAGAACTTTTATCATAGAAACCTGTGAAGATGTTATTCAAGGGCATGTAATGTCTTCTATATCAACAAAAGGAAGATCAGGGAAAATGTGGGCCCCCTGCAGGAGGAAAATGGAGAGCTGTTTTCCCAGGATATGGAGAAGGCCGAGCTGCTCGAGGATTATTTCTTTTTTGCTTTAGTCATCACTGGCAAGGGTGCAAATCATATGTCCCAAGTCACAGGGCAAAGTCAGGGACTGGGAGAATGGAGAGCTGCCCATGGTTAGAGAGGATCAGTTTTGGGATCACCTAAGGAACTTGAAGGTGCACAAGGCCATAGGACCCAATGAAATACATCCAGGGGTCCTGAAGGAACTGCCAGATGAGGTTGCTAAACCTCTATCCATCATATTTGACAGGTCATGGTGGTCTGGGATGTTCCAACTGACTGGAAAAGGGGAAACATAACCCCCATATTCAAAAAAGGAAAAAAAGAGGATCCAGGGAACTACAGTCCAGTCAGTCTCTGTGCTTGGCAAGATCATAGAGCAGATCATCCTGGAAACCATGCTAAGCCACATGGAAAATGAGGAGGTGATTGGTGACAGCCAACATGGCTTTGCCAAGAACAGATCATGACTGAATTTGGTGGCCTTCTGTGATGGGTTTATGGTGTTGGAGGGTAAGAGAAAAGCAACCAATGTCATCTACCTGAACTTGTGCAAAGAGTTGGACATTGTCCTGTGTGACATCCTTGGGTCTAAGAGGGAGAGACATGGATTTGATGGATGGACTACGCAGTGAATAAGAAAGTGGCTGACTGGTTGCACTCAGAGGGTTGTGGTCAATGGCTCAGTGTCCAAGTGGGGACTAGTGACGAGCAGCGTTCCTCAGTGGCCTGTACTGGCCCCAGTGCTGTTTAACATTTTTGTCAGCAATATGGACAGTGGGATTGAGTGCATCCTATCAACTTTGCCGATGACACCAAGCTGTGTGGTGTGGTTGGCATGCTGGAGGGTGGCATATGTTGTGGTTTAACCACAGGTAGCAATTAAATACTTCACAGCCACATGCACACCTCGCCCCCTTCTCCAATAAAGGAGATGAATCAGAGAAATAGACAAGTAAGCTCAAGATTGATATAAGAATGATTTAATAATTGAAT
>NW_010271221.1:0-6239 GCF_000690775.1 Eurypyga helias
ATATAAAATATAAAAAAATAAAAGAATAAAAACAATAAAAAGAAAATGGTTAAATGCAAACATGTTGCTTGCTCTGATAGGACTGTAGGGCTGATTAAAATGAACAAAAATCTGGTGGCTAGGACATTAGCATGCTGCAGGTTGGCTCCTGGACTCAGTGCAGGTCTCAAGTCATGCAACATTAGGAATGCTCGCAACGCTGTTGTCACATTCAGCTTTCAAATTAGCTTCATGCTGAATTTAGCTTTAGGTATCTAATTTTGGTTTAATTTTAGGATTTCATGTGTATCTGGTAACCCTTGTGGAGGTGATCTCATGCATGTTTTCATGTTCATGATACATGGCATGCACGCACATACTTGATCATGAAAAAACAGCATTAGAGGTCTGTATTAAGAAGTATTTTGTTTTAAAAATCTGTTGAGTTACTCTCTATACCAAAAGCAGGAGTTGCAATCTGGTGAGAACACCACCACCTGATGGCAGCTGCACAAGTCCTTCCTTGACGGTGGAGGGTTAGATCCAGGTTTCCTTTAGTTTCCAGGAGCTTTCCAGTTGCCAGCAGGTAGGAGATTGTGCCCTACAGCTGGTTACATGGATGTGATAAGCACAGCGAGGAGGTCGCTATGTTATAACCTGTCTGCTGGCCCAAGCGACAGGAATACCACTGCCCAAGAAATGGGGATGTGGTGTAGAGTGAACGGGTGGATGACAGACACCAGGAAATTCATGCGGAGACTTCGAGCTGATGCTACCACACGCCTGTGTTGGCTGCAGCTGGCTGATAATGCGCATAGCTAAAGCAGGCTGTACTGCTCGGCTCACACAGCCTCTCTACTTGAGCCAGGATCTGTTATCGAGCTTTAGCCCTGTGTCTGTCATATTGTACCTGCCACCCCCAGGAATGTACACACCGAAACGGAGTTGTTTTGGAAGTGCGTGGAAAATATTTGCTTAGATGATGCCAAACACTTCCACCTTTACTGTAGATCCAATCACATGAAGAAGATAGAGGCACACACTTGCACAAATATTTTTCTATCAATGAAACAGTTTACTTGCTGCCTTTCACAGCTGGGAGATTTAAAAGAGGCCTGTAAAATCCCTGTAAAAGAGACACTAGCTTAGAACTCTGTTTTAACTGAAGCTGAAAATACTTCTGTGCTAATGTTCAGGTTTTAGTTGTTCTATAGGGTTGTAAAGGTGAACCTGTGTTCTTTGTGCTGATTGATTAAAAGTTATAGCTTCACAATTATCTAAATTCTTTATTACATTTGAGAAATGTAATAAAGAAAAACAAAGCTTTGACAAAGAAATAAGGGATCTCATGCTGTTTATTGAGCTTGGGGATCTTAAAAAATGGCCTAATTTTTTTTTTTCTTTTTTTCCCTAATCCCCCAAGGTATTCAGGGCTGAGGCTGGGAACACCTCGGTGTGTCTGGGGAGCACACAGCAGGCTCCCTGTCAGGGGGGTGTATCTGCTTGTTGGCACATCACTGTTATTGTGGCAGCTCTATCAGGACTGCACGGCTGTCTCCATTGATAAAGTAGCCTGGCGTGAGCCATAACGCAGTGTGAGCCATGGCCCCTGCGGACGTTTCCTCACTTCTGTTAATATTTTAGCAGTGCAGTGTTAGCTATTTAAACCAGGAACTGTTTTCACTAGTGATTTCCAATGGTGCTGGAGCATTTCCTCATACAGGTGAAAATGAATTGTTGCTATTTTTATATGAGAGTCCCACAATGGAAGATTTGGCAGGTTCCTTACAGGGATGGACTTCCTCACAGGCAAGGAATTCAATGCTGTTTCATTCCAAGGAGTGGAGAAAGAAGTAAGCTGGAGCTTCTGGGGTCTTCTCCATCATAATCTTAAATAAAATCAGAGGGAGATTTGTGGCAAGGGGTTCTCAGGGCCCTGTTTCCCAGGTGCCAGCAAGCCGAGTACCCTGGCTGCTAGCCACAGGGGATGGGAGCAGCCTATTGTCTGCTGGGTCAGGAATGAGGCTGCCTCCATCCATGCCCACACGGACAGTGTAAGCCAGGTACAGAGGCTCAAGAGGAGAGCACAGAGAATTAAAGAGAGAGTTACCTCTGGTCTGTGAGCTTTTCTTCAAAAGGCCTTTTCTAGCACATATTTTTATATCTCTTTTCTACAGGGAGGCTTTTTTTAGCTTGAAACTTACGCTTGGTTTTCATAACATTTTAAGTAGTTCTAATTTATCTGGAATCTGACTGCTATGTGATTTAAGTTACCACTGGTACTACATCACTTTGGTTTTGAAAAGGTGTTACATGTAAATATATTGTACCATGGCTGCTATCAGAAGGGCTTCCCTGCATTTTTATAGGTGTAATGTGTAGTCAGAATTATGTTCCTTTTCGTGGTATTATATTATCATTAATATACATGTTCCTATTCACATATAAGGGTATCTATTTGTGTATATATGTATGTTCATAAATACATACAAACACGTAATTATTACCACAAATATCTGTGTGTCTTTTGGTTTTTTGAATGTCACTCTTGGATGTGGAGAAGTGGATCTAGAAAGGAAAAATCAGTTTCAGTTGTGTAGAGAGGAAGATCCTATAAGTGCCAAACTGGGAAAACTGATTTGTACAAAAGATTGATTTTCATACAGACTGGCAGACATGGGGATCAAGATGTTCTAAGTCCTTTTATCATTTCATCAAACCTTATCATTATTTTGCATCCAGTGCAAAGGGATAGCTGTTTGAAAAACAGTTCAAATGTGAGACAGTTTTCCACTTAAATCTTCCTGTGTGAGTCTGTGTGGTTGGTTTGTACAAGTTTCTGAACTGGATCAGGCTGTTTGATGTTTAACACGCTAAATATCGAGGCGCAATGAGAGATGCATAGCCATGCTCTGCATGTGGTAGTGTTCCTTCTGTGTGTAAGAGGTGTCTGTACCAAATAACAGGATTGGAAAGATCTCGAACATCATCAGTTGTTCGGGATCACAGATTTTATTGATTCTGAGCCATTTATCATGAAACTCAGTGCGAACAAGACTGAAACTGATGAAAAGCCTGATGAGCAACACTTTGAAATGTGCACAGCTGGTTTGAAAGGTGTGAGTCTAACCAAGTAATTTGATTTTCAGAGCTAAACAGCAGTGTCAGTTCAGAGTAAATGTAATGGGATCTCCAGATTAATTGGTACTTAGTAGATCTTTTACTTCAGTGAGTAAACAAATGTAGATGTTTAACAGCAGCAGCCCTCAAGTTTGAAAATGATGTTACGCAGTTGACATTGGCTTGAGATTTTACGTGTTTGTGCTGTCTGATGACGCTGATGAGGGATTATGAGGAAGATGTTTGATAATCCTGGGGTCATCAAGATCTCTTAGTAATAGAGATTATAATTCTCTGTGATTTTAATGACTCTAATATTCTTATATAGATGTTTTCCTTTTGCTTGCCCAGAACTGCCTCAACCCAGCTCAGGAATCCTGTGTTTCCTTTCTCTACTGTGATCCATTTTCATTGTATGGCAGGTTTCAGTGCATGTGCCTTCATCCATTTTCACTTAAAACCTGCTGGCCTGAGCACAAGGCTCTGAGGTAGCAAATGTGGCTTTCTCCCTCCTTGGCTGAATTCAAGTCAATGACAGGAAGAAGGTTCTGAATAAAGGAGACACGGCTTCTGTTAGTGGCAGAAAATTGTGTTAAAATGGGGCCACTATTTCTTGTAAATTAGCTGAAAGGACTGATGTTAGCACCAAAGGGCAAATCCTCAATCTGTGGGTCATGTAAAAGGGAAATGCTTCCTTTATAGCCTAGTCAGGTGCCTCAGCTTTTGCAAGGAGCAGTTGTGTTCAGCTACAGCAGTCCCTGTATGGTTCAGAGAGCCCTGAAACAAAAGTTACTGATAGGCAGCTTATCCTGCTCAGTAAGGTTCATTAGCTGAGGTGTCTGAAGTGCATTTGCCAAGAGAAGCAGGGAAAAAAGTTTGTCAGGCTTGGGCTTTCTAGGTTTGTTGTTAGAAATGTGACCATTAGGAAATAATGGGAATGGCAACTTAATCTCATTGCATTGTTGAAACCGAGTTTTTTCAGGTTTATTTGGAATCTGAATATCTAGTGCTGGCACTTTTCCACACAACCATTAGGCCTTTGTTCTGTCAGTGACACGCAGTTAAAACATATGATATAATCTTGAGGGCAATAATACTTTCTAGTCTAGTATGTTTTTTCTGTATGAAAATGGACCTCATGGAATAGAGGTCCACATGGTCTCTAAGCCAAGGTTCTTCAGTCTTCTTTCTGCTCTCTTCTTTGTTGTTGCATTTCCTTACTAAACTGATGTGACGTCTAGCTACAGAACTAGGGAAGGAGAAAGACCCAAATAAATCATTAAAGGAACAGATGTCAGAATTATTAAGGGTAAACTCCTTTTTACTTTACTTACTGAGCTATTGTACCTCCAAGGGACCTGAGGCACTGGAAATAGTTAATCCAAATCCAGCCACAAGCTTAAGCACTTGGATCTGCAATACCTCTGGTGTGAATAAAATTAAAGAGTCCATCACTAGTAGAAGGCATGTTTTGGTCATATCTACAAAGAAAAATTGGTTCACATGCTGAAAAATTGTAACATAAGAGTTCTGCATGTAGTTCCGCGGGACGTGAAAGAGATCCTGTGCAGAATTCCCAAATCAGTCTGTTGCACAGTATCCTGAGAAAAACAAACTGCTGGTCCTGTACAGGCGTATTTTCAGCACCTGGTACTGAAAAAAAAAAAAAATCTTGAACACAAGACCAGGATGAGGTAAGTAATGCAATTCCAATGTTTTATTTATGCAGTAAGAAGTATTTGTAAAGCCACTACTTCTTATTTGTTCTGAGCTCATCTGGTTCAGAAATGCTCTCTGGAGCCACATCCATGTGTAGGTCATGCAAATGAGACCAGCAGATGCAAAATTTTAGTGAGATGTGATTTATTTAAAATACTTTTGTTGTATAAACTCCTTCTTAACAAGATTTTTTTTTTTTTTAGTTTTCAGAACTTTATCAAGTTCATATTCATAGAAATAATCTGTAGTCTCGTTGACGTGACCTCCAGGAAAAGACTTTATGGTGCTAATGGAAGGTGAAGTATGCTTAAGAGAAAATTCAGCCTACAAAGATGTGGGTATTTTTTGGTTTAAGAAAGACTGCTATTACAAAAGCCCTGACTTCAGTATTTTTATCAGATTTTGATTGCAGTCGTTGCATATGTCATTGCAAGCTGAAGTGATGGAGTCTGGAGGGTAATGTTAACACGATTCTGAGGGAATTAATCAACGTTAGCCAGCACTTGTCTTATGTGTACTTGGGGCCATGGCCTGTTCTAAACTAATTTATTTTCTTCCTATGCAGTGATGCAGGAAGGAAGATTTAAAAACAGCAGTAGGGTAGTAACAGTGTGACAGGAAGGAAAAAGGTCACTGGAACAATATGAAAGCTGATTAATAGGATCATCCTCATAGGTGAATTGGAATTCCACAAATGACTCTTCTAGTTCTCGTTATTTCCCTGTTGCAAAGTAGTTTTATTCTGGAAAAATGCATCTGAACACGTGCACCTGAAAAATGTGTTTTAGAGGTTATGAGAATTTTTTTCTGTTGATTTAATTTGTGTTTTCCTTTGAGCATTAGTTGTGCACTAAGCCAAAGAATTCCAAGCTGCGTACGGATTTTGAAGATGAAGAAACCAAAAAAAACCCACCACCAAAACCCTCGTGGCTAGCGATGTGTGAGGGATCCAACACAATAAAAAACTCTTCTTGCTGTTCACAGGCAATGAAAAACGAGTTTCGTTATTAAGCAGCAGCATTTCCTAAACTGTGCTGTTCACGATATGCTTGATCTCAGTTAACTAAGGTTTGGGACCCCAAAGTTTTTTCATAACAAAGTTTCGTGATAACGGTGCTGCTGCAAATAAGTCCTTCAGAAGGTTCTGAAGGTGGGATTTCTCTTTTACGACCTTCAGCTATCTAAAAGCTGTTGATCTACGTGGCTCCTACACCAGGTTGAAACAGAAAATCACCTACAAGGCGGTGTTTCTGCGTTAAAGTTGCTTTCTTGAGGTGCAAGTCCATTGGCTTCCGAGGTAAAGCTCAAGGTAAATGTACTCCACAGGGCTAGGAAAGGGTTCAGCTTCCTGCTCTGATACCCGCAGTCTCCTGTCAGTGCAGCCCCGGAGGGGCTTCCTAATGCTTTCTGCTGAAACTGCC
>NW_010271221.1:6270-59530 GCF_000690775.1 Eurypyga helias
CAGCACCTCCCTTCAGTTTACTGTGTGCTCTGTTCAGCTGTAGCTTTTGATTTGCAACCCTTCATGTCCTGGGCGAATGTGTGGTGAACACCACTTAACCTGTAAACTGGAGGAGGAAGGGCATAGATCACCTCTTTGCTATTTTAATACTCTTGCTGATTCCTCTGAGGAAGTGAAGCATGCACCGGTGAACGATTCCATAAATTTGGAACAGTTTTTCTGTTTGTGACTTTATCTGTGAGGCTGTTCCCTTAGTTAGCAAATGTGTTCTGTGAACATATTGCCGTGTATCAGTTGCTTGTGATCTCTTCTCTGGCGCTGTTTTCAGTTAGTAGATCTCTTTTCATGCCATTTGTGATTAGTTGCCTTTGTTGTGTCCTTTTTTCTGCTCCTTGACTGCTACCTCCCAGACAGGCTAAGGACTTGCAAGATTCCTAGAGGCAGATGCACAGTTTCCATGGTAAGTGCATTGCTATGTGTGAGCAAAAATTTATATGTTCCAATAGGGTTTTCAAGCCTTCTGTTTATTTTTTTGTGGGCAAGTTGTGCTCTTAGGTGCAAAGCGAACATAAGGGCCAATACCACTTAAGCTACATTATTGGCCTGTCCAAATATTATTTAGTAATTGCCAGGGTATAAATCAAGTTTGGTAACATATACCCTATAGCTTTTTCAGGAATGCTGTACAAGGAATTGCAAATATAAAGTTTCATTCAAATGCAAAGTTTGAGTAAGGATGAAATTTGGGCCCTTGGGGGCCCAAAGGGGAAGAAACTTAGATCCTTCATTTTGTAATTCCATATTCTGACTTCCATAAGCTGAAGTTTGGCTCTGACATGTCTTCTAAATATTTATCTTGTTCTCTTGCTCGCTTTGGATGAGGTATGTTAGGCCTAGCAATTTGCATGGGGTCTTGAGGGTTCTTGTCATGTGAAAGTCCTGTCCTGCAGTATAAATATTGACAATATGTGACAACTGCCATCTGCCACTGTGAAGAGCTGAAATGCCTGTGGTCTGAGGTTTGAAAACTACTTTAAGGTTTTACATTTTCTTGATGGCAATAAATTAATTAGCCTTTGAAGAACAAATCGACTGATTGGATTTATTTAGGTAATTTTTAGTTATTTAAAGAAGAACTGATCAAACCCAGGACACGCAGAGAATGCATTATGTCAATGTGCAGAGAAGTCTGTATCCATTAGAAAGTGTCACCTGTATGTCAAAATTTAGAACTAGTTTCTGTACAATTAAACTAGCGCAGTGTTAATAGTAGGAAGAAAAGATGAACACAGAATGAGGCAGCGCTTCTCTTTAAATGGTATAAAGAAGGGGATGGGGAAACGAAGTCCATATTCCATGAACTGAGTTTACAGTAGGTCTGCTGCATTGCCTCTCAGCTGCTTACTGGAGTTAGGATCTTTGTCAGAGCTGGAACCTGCATCAGAACATGAGCAGCGCTTATCCAGAGCCAGCCCACATCTGGTTCGTGTCTTGTGAGCTAACCAAACAGGCGATGCATGGAAAAACGTGACTGTGACGACTGAGATGGTTCATCATGTACCTTTTCTTCACGGAGTTTCTCTGACTGCCTTTGGAGTAGAATCTCACCCGAAATGAATTAATTCTGAATTTATACATAGAAAAAGAGGAGTCCTAATCAACAATGTCAGGGAGACCGCAGTGTCAGAAAACTGAGCATAGACACCTAATGAAATATTTTGTGGAAAGATACAAAATTCTCTTTTATCTTTACACAGATTATCTTTACAAAGTTCTCTTTTGCAACTTCGGTTTCCTCTTCTTGTCTTCTATGACTTTTCATGATTAATCATTTAATTTTAACTTTGGATTTTGCAAAATTTCCAGTTTTCACTTTACATGGTTCAATGGAAAATGCTTTTTTGATGCTTATTTGAAATGCTTATTAGCGAAGCCTGGTTCCATGTTAAGGTATTAATTTCAGGTATTAATTATCTTCAGTGCTATCTACCTCCTTGTAACGAGAAAAAGTCATCACCATAGAAAGAGAGACAAGGAACTACTTAGCCTAAAGAGCACCACTGGCCCAGGGACAAGTATGTGGATTGGTCATTAATACATTCAGGCTGCAAATGAGAAAAAAATGTTTCTACGCATTCTTGCACACTCTTCCAGCAAGAGTTATGGGGACACAAAATGTGATTGCCCATAAAAAGCAAATTTCTTTTTTTATTAGAAGAATCCTAACATGTGGTGACTGCAGTAGAAGACAACAGGAAATCTTGACCCGGGGAAAGTTTGTAGATCATATTTAGGGAACAGGCATGCCTGGAAATAAAAATGTCTCATGTTATATCAAATTGACACTCCCATATATGACTGTCCACATTTTCCCAGCACACCTGCCTGAGACTAGAGTGAGACCTGTCACAGTCTAGGTACTGTGTCACAGCAAAGTGCACCATATGTTACCTGTTGAAAAAATTATCCTAGCTTCCTATAAAATACACGTAGCAATTAAGTGCTACTACCTTGATTTCCACTGGGAGTTCTTCATAAACATAGTATGCCCTCAAGGCAGTAGCAACTTACGCTCTGTAGTTTGCAGGCCCTATGGATGCACCTGCACACGACTGATCTGTGCTAGGAGAACTGGGGGGTCTTCAGGTTTGCTTGGTAGGAATAGGCGTACAGGGAGAAATGTTTCAATGAAGTGCAATGCCATTTTTTTGTTACTCTTTCCACCTGTGGTGGCCAGCGTGTGCAGTGGCCCCCAGTGTGATGCGGTTTCTTGAATATGTATTTGTAAGCAGCCTAATGAGACCTCAGAGTTGTACTGAGCCTTGCAGGAAATAGGTGAGTCTTGTAAAACTCAGTATGAGCTTTTCTCTGCCAATATACTGGGGAGGTGGTTCTCAGGTATAGCTGTGATGGCAAGGCAGGCATGCAGAGTAAACAGCTGGGGAAAAGAGTTGTGGAGAAAGGCCTCTGGAAAGTAGGAAGAAGCATCATGAGGATTGGCTTTTTGAACAGAAAGGTGAGTAGGGAGTGGAATACCCTGAATTGTGTCTGGATTTTGGACTCCTCATCTCCAAGGCAAAGCAGGAGCACAGCTAAGCTCTTGTGAGATAACTGGGAAAATCTGAGTGTTCCAACTAAATTCCCAGCTAACAGCTTCTTCCAGAGAAGACTGGAAAGTTGCACTTCAGACTAGAAAGGTCATGGTGAGTGACTAACAAACCTGTAGGTGTATGTACAAGAGTTTGATATATTTGCTAGATCTGTATAGAAGCAGAAAGAGAAAGAGCCCCTGCCTGTTTTCTGAACTTACCTGTGGAATAGTCCCGTAGAAGAGCCTGTATTTTAGTTTTTAAGATCAGTTTTCAATCCGTTGGTATATCTCTATCTAGCTGCTTCTTACGACTTCTGATATCTCAGTGTGAAGTCAGAGCATGCAAAGTGGTTGTGCAATTGGTCAGCTGGCAATATTGTATATGTCAAATTCTTTACTGGCATTCAGGCTGTTCTGGAGGATGAAATTCCACCACCCATGCCTCTGTATTCAAAGCTACCAATGGTATAACTCTCATAGAAGGGGCAGTGGCACCATTTTGCAAAACGACAAGGGAGATTCACGCTGGTGTCCCACTTATGTTCTGGTGTGGGGTGTAGGGCTGTCATTTTAGTTCAGGTCTGAAATGTTGAGTGTAGCACTAGGCAACCATCAAAACTTACTTTGCTAAAGAAAAATCATGCCTGGCTACATACTTTTGCAAGATAAAGAGGAGAGTGTTCTTAGCTGTATTTCCTGATGGTTTTGGTTAGAATAAACAAAGCTATCAAATCCACACAGAAAATTCTATATTTCTCTGCAACCTTAAAAATGGTGCAATACCTCTCGCAAACCCCCCATGAGCTGAGGAAGGAGAGCTAGTGGGTTTTCCATTGTGATTAGGAGAGTTTGCTGCATATGGCTCAGTAACAACAAGCCTAACGCTGATATGTCAGCTAAATTAGAAATAAACATAGCTACAAAGCTTACAAGACTTGGATTGCGGGTAGGTGCAGTTAGTAGTAAAAACTACTGTTTGCAGGAAAACTGCATGCTTTCAGGATGAGGTAGTAGGTGAGTAGGAGATACTAGCTTCTGAAACTTTAACTGAATTTTTAGACTTGCTAAAATATGTAGGTACCTACTTAGTACTGAAGAGGTCTGTTGTCTGGCTTATTACTGTTTTAGTCCTAACAGTGACTGCCTCCATGAGAAGATTAAGGAGCAGTGTGTGTATAGGCCTCTTACAAAAAACCCTGTGTCTTAGAATAAACACGTCTAAGTGTTGTGTACAGCTTCTCATTGAGAAAATAATCTTGTAGCCTGTTTCTGTTGGATGTGAAGAGGAGTGGGGTTTACAGATGTAGAAAAAGCGTATCAATATTTTGCTTGGTGTTTTATATTTTTAAGATGTTCTGTGTGAAAGTTACCACTGTCCTTAGTATGACTGGATGGAAATTTCTCGGCTAAACAAGTTTTGGGAGGAAATGCAAAGCCATCCCATCTTTTTCAGCAGTGTGTTGACTTTTAGAAAAGTCAAAGTTGACAAGAAGGAAAATATCTACAGGGTATTTGGAACCACTGTTGCCTTTGAAATTGAAAAATAGTAGTAAATAATAATTAAAAAAAAGTTAAAAATACTTGAATACTGAAATGAAGCATTTTCAAAACCTGCAGTGAAAATGTTTTGATTGACCAAAGCTAAATACTTCTGTTTGCGGATGGAATAAAAGAAGTGAAAGGTGTTTCAGTTAATGAAAGACTTGTAAATCTTTGGCACAGTTTGCCAAAAATCTTGGCTGATGTGAATCCAGTTTTTCTAATTCCTATTCTTTACAATAATGTACTCAGAGGAAGCCCTTGATTTAATCAAATGTGGTGTGAAACTGTAAACATTGCTAAAACTCTTCACTGGATGTATCAAAATCTTGTGGTCACCTCTCAGCTTTGTCCTGTGGTTCTATATCTCAAAGCATCCTGATAGGTAAGATTTAGAAACTGATTCTTTGGTGGTGCTATCTCTGTGTTAAAAATGTTAAGGGTTCTGCTGTGCTATGAGGTAAGGTTCTTAGCTCACTAAAAGAGATTAAAACAATTACTTCATCTCTATGCTGTTTTGGAGATTTGTTGTTTCTGGGACTTGTTCAGGGAATCAGTTAAAATAGTCCAAAAATCAAGTACACCTGAACTGTGAAGAAAGGCTGTGTGATACCCTCTTCAAAACCGAAGAACAGATCCTCACTTGGTTTAAATTGTTTACATCTCCATGTAATCTGATGGTCCTATAGGCCATCAAGATGTTTTTCACTGGGAAAAGCCATGCTGTAGAGGGAGATGCTATGCAGCTGAGTAACTCTTGTTTCTTGCTCATCAATATCATATATTCAGTATTCATATATCCATAGACCTAAATGTTTTTCAAATGGTAATGTATCTAATTGTAAATTGATATATGTGTGAGAAAATGACTGCTATAATACAGAGGATATAAATTGGAAAACATGGAATGTAAAAGGCTGCAGGGTGTGAATTGAATGCTGAAAAATACAGTGATATTAAATGCAATTTTTATTATTTTCTCCTTGTGTTGTTATATAAAGATTTTATAGTCCTCTTTTATTCATTTGCATGATTTATTTACACTTTCTACCGTTGGTATGAAATCTTTTCAGGTAGGTTAAGTGTTCTTTATTATCCTTTATTGACTTGTTATGTACTGCTTCACTTTTCTCCAAGCCTTTCCAAGTAGTTTATCATTTAAATCTGTTGTCTGGTTTTAAGACTTGACAAAGTGTGTGCTCATATTAAAAGAAGAATACATCAGTTATTAATGCTAATGGAAATTAGGTGTATGCTGAGACTAGAATGGACCTGGTAGAGACTCTTATGAAGTATTAAAAGAAAACCACTTTTATTTTGACTGAGGAAAGATACATACACACCTTCCTTTTTTCGTTACATTTCTTTTCCTTCCTTTCCTCTTTGTCTTTCCTCTATAAAGTAAACTTTCCCTCTCTTGGTTTAAATCAAGACATTCTGGAAATAGTGACAGTAAGAGAAAGAAGTGAAAAGTATAAATAAACAGTTTCATTTTTCTTTTTTATACTCATTTATCTCTATTATTACAACAACAATGTAAAAATTTTTTTTTTTTTTGTTTTGGTTTTAGTTTCCATTATGTTCCTTGAATAAAACCAGAAGGGGATAACAGCATATACCGGGATTTCTCAGTTTGGTGTTGGGTTTTTTTTGTGTGTGTGTATGCAATGATTTATGGGGTAAATAGCAATACATTACTTAATAAATATGGAAATTATTAGGTTTTTACTGTTCACCAGTGACCAGTTTGGCTCCAGAGATTGCATGTCTTATTTCTCAATAGCAACAAATTCTTGATTTGCTCTCAAATATCTGGCAATGTGTTTTAGTAGGCTGAGCACGTAGAAGTTGTTTTGGTTCATTTCCTTTGCACAAGAATGGTTACACTAGATTTATTGGTAAATTTGCTTAATTCTATGTTATCTGCTCTATTTTGAAACAAAGACTTTGTGTAATAAGATTTTTACAGTTGTATGTGCAGACACATTTTTTTGTGGTTAAAACTTAGTTTTTGATGGTTAGGGATATGAGCGTTTATTTTATGTCTGAATCTATTTCCCTTGATGAGTTCCTGTGAGGTGCTGAACATGCCCCCATCAAAAGTCAGACCTATATTTCAAAATATGTGCTGAAAGGAGGACACTTTTGGACGTTCTGAGTAACAGCAGGATGAAAACATACAGTAACATGATTAGAGAATTTACTTGAAAACAGAAAACTGAGGAAATCCCGGAATCCCATTTAGTTACAATTTATAGTATGGACCCTGACTCCAAGGCAGAGTTCTTCCTATCCAATGTTGAGGTGGTCTTGTTCTCACCCCAGATCCAGCTGCCTGTATAAATGTTACTCACCCTCCTAAAGCAGGGGCAGGGGTCAGACACAGGCTTGCAGAGCGATGCTGGCAGACTCGCGTGTGAGCTGTACTGTCCCTCTGCTGAAAGCATTCCCGCGCAGCAGTGCACATTGCTGCTCTGTCCTGGGTGGATGCAAAGCTCTGCATGAGGCTTCCACACTGGGCCGGGGAGTCTCAGATCTTCAGCACCTTTGGTGAAGTTAGGAGATGTGGTTGAGGGTCTGATTTTGGTGCCTAATCTGTGGCAGAAGACTTTGAAATGTTGACCTTTATAACTGGTGCAAGAAATTTTCTCCTGTGGCTTACACTCCTGAATCCCAGGCTAACTAACAGCCCATGGTACTCTGTGTTATGATGCTGTTCACTGGTTTTCCCCCACTAGAGAAATTGCAGGGATTTTCTGTATCCAAGGAGCTCTGACATTATTACAGCTGGTGTAGAGAGGAAAAAGGGTTTTATCACAGGCTGGGCTGTGTGTTTGCACAGCTGGCACTCCAACCGACTGTTGAGATGCTATCACACCTTCAGCTTCTACTTCGGGGGAGCTGTAGAGTGGGGAAATTGCTACTGGTTTTCATATCTGTGGTGGACCTCTTGCAAGCTGAAGGAGGTGATTGTTTGGAGGACTTGCTGGCAATATCAACAGTCGATCCTCGTGGTAGTGAGACAAACATTGTATTGCTGGAACATTGAGAGCAGTGTTGTAATGGAAGTTAATTTAAAAATATGATACATACTTTGTTTACACTAGCATTGTTTTTAATAAATGCTTAGTAAAGGGAGAGAAACAGGAAGAGATGCAGTAAATGAAGCCAAGATAGTGCATTTAGATAAATCGATGTCGTATTTTAGGGCAGATATTGACTGTATTCATTATGGTTCACTGATCTTGTTCCTCGATCATATAATCTGTGCTAATTGACACAAATATATTTCCTGTAAGTTAAGTCAGAAAGCTTTTATCATGGCAAGTTCGTGATAGCATACACAACAGTCAGTAGGAAAAGTAGCTTAATGACTTCCACTTTGATAATGCTGTTGTTTTGCGGAGTTATTTAATAACAGCACTTTGGTTCCTATCAAAAACCAATTTAGCAGTTTTATTAGTCTGCAGAAGAATGTTAAAGAATAATGTAAAATTGCTCAGTGCAAATCACTCGGAGGCTATGTAGAATTCTCTCCTAGCACTGATAGCAACATGAAGAATCACACATTGTTTTGAACAAGTGTTAAAATTCCCAGAGAATTCTGTGAAACTTTGAGTCAAGCAGTAAAAATATCTCGTATCTGTTAATCTTGTTCCCTCACTTAGCCTGCTGTAGCAAAGTGTCGAAGCTTATGTAAGAACAAGGAGACTTTCCTTAAAGAAACAGAACTTGCAGTGAACATACTGAAGATCAGAGCTTGGCTACTGAATCGGCTCTTCTGTGCAGGTTTGGCAATCTGTGCTTTTTCTTCTTATTTATTCACTCCAGGGGGGGAAAGAAAATAACCTACCATGGAGAAGGCACTATCACTTCCTCTTAGTGCTATATTGCTTCAAAGGTTGCAAGATCCTGCCTCTTTCTGGGCAGTTTGGTTGAATTTCTGGTTGCTCCTGTGCCAGCTTTGGAAATGAAAGGCTTATGATAACCACTGGTGTTAAACCTCCAGGGCGAACGGCCAGACTGCAGATATGTTGCTACGTTTTGACATGTCAGAGGTTTCTAATCACAACAGAACTGTGGTTTTGCTGGTTTATTAGTGCAACTCTGTACAGCGCTCTGGTAGGGTCAGTTGGGGGGAAAAATTTGATTATTTGTACTCTTGCTTTTGTAAAAAGTCCAGTGGACAAGAAACCACCACTATTTCCACTTACCTGAGCTACATGATTTCAGAAAAAAGAAAGAAACAAGAGGACTTTTGTATGCATAAGATGTGGTAGGTTACAGTCATGTTTTTCATGTGGGTATTTGGAGTTAAGATGAGCCGAGATTATCCACAAATCTCATTTTCCCTTGTCTCAGACAATATCAAGAGCCTTCTAAAAGGATTACAAGGACTTTGGTCTGTCTCCTGTGTTGAGTCCTGGCCATGTGGCATTGCCACACGGCAGGAGGGATAAAGCAAGCAGCTGTGCCTGGCACAGCACGTGCTCTGGCCTGTCTGTCTAGCAGTGTTGCTTGTACTTATGTTGGTTAACACTCCATTAGCAGAAAATTTTCGTGAGCTGACTTCTGTCTTAGCTGAACTCTTTCACTACAAAAAAGCAATTTCAATAATTTATCTAAAAGGAAGCTAAGGTTGTTTTCAGAGGAAACTCTATGGCTTTAAAGTACCAGCGAAGCAATCCAGATCAAGTGCATAGTACAATCTTTATCTAGCAAAGGCTATGGCAATTGCATTGAACATCCCCCAAAGCAACATGAATCCTCTTAACCCCAGTAAACTTCAACTTGCCCTGTGTAAAAATCAGACTTTCTTCTCTCCGTAAAACCTTTTAACATGCATTAGTAAGCATCCAGTAATGAAAGTATCCTGTCACTGTAACTACACGTCCTTGTCCAGACCAAAACTTGCTTGGTTCTTGTCAGGGGGTGAGAAAAAGGAGAGGCAATCCTGTAGATCTAATACAGCATGTGAAAGTTAACTGAGCATCTGTGGAGGACGTAAGCAAAATATGTCTAAGAAATTACTGAACGTAAAGGACATGAGTAAAGCAAGTTGGAAGTGAGAAAAGTATTGGTAGTAAGCATATGATAAATAAAAGGAAACTTAAGGGAAAATTGCCTGGTGGCCAGCAACATCTAAAAACTTGGCTTTGGAGTGAAGTGGTGTAAAGACATACTCTGGAGGGGGCATCCATGCAATGCAGACAGATGATCTAGCTTTAGCCAAAGCAGCCACTGCTGCTGCAGTAGATTCACATATTTTGGATGTTGTGGCAAGACTGAGGTACTTGACCAAAGGCACAGCCGTAAGCTGGCATCCTGTTGCTGGATGCAGAGGGATGACCGTGTGACTCCAAGCTCTGTGCGTGCGCACGCACTCTCTAACCCTCAACTCATTCTTTGTCTGAGTTACTACTTCAGCTATCCTGGTTAGCCCTGGCATCTGCAGTGCAGCAGCCTGGGGCGATCCCAGGGGTACAACACTGTACCCATATCTTCTTGGTGATACAGTGCAATGTCCCACCAGCCCCCAGCACGCTGCTTCTCCAATGCAGAACAACTGTGGGGAGTAGGGCTGTGAAAGAGCCTAACATCTGTGCTATGGATTTCTTTTGTGGAAGGCCTGTGTGGTTCACCATCTCTTTTCTCACCTCTGAGCATTTATAAGTTAGAATGAGCCAGAAAGTGATTGAAGTTCTCATTTAGATCATGTCAGTAAATTGAAAGATCATTTTGAAGCAACAATCAAGGATCTCAGTTGAACATTTTTGAAAAAGAATTGGGGGGGGAGGAAATGACATCTCTTGTTTATTAAGTGCCAGTGTTTTTAATTTGGCTTAGTACTGTTTAATAATTTCTTTAATATTTCTTTACAATACTACCTCATTTCTAAATTAATTTGATTTTTATTCACCTGGCTTCTAGACGAGGACATCAAGGTGCCTCAAGACCTTGACCCTATGAGTATTTGTCTAAATAATCCTACAAATGGGGATGATTTCCAGGACTGATATTACATTGGTCCTGTAAAAATCTTGGAAGTGTTTTACTCTTAGCAACCAGTGGGGCCTAAAATGAGAATTTAATGCCTGTATTGTCTTGACCTTATAATTCAAGGTCCAATTCTTCACTGATGTAAATTATATATATCCACTTCCTTCATTGTTACTTCTCTACTGATAAGGGTCTGGACCTAAGTCTTTAAAAAGCCTAAAAGTTCTCCCTGTAAAACTTTCATTAGTGGCTGATTTCAAGGTTCTTTGGGGAATTTGACATTTTTCATCTTTTACCTGTTCTGTGCTAGAGAAGATACTGTTTACATCCAAATAAGTTAAATGATGGTAGTCCTATCTTCATGTACTGTCTTGACCGCACAGTTGCTGAGCTTTTATGTACAAACCACAACTTTTTAACTTCTAGCAGCTTAAAAATTTCTAGCTATTTTATAGAAATTAGCTAAATATTTATCACAGAGAAAATCTGGCACTAAATAGACAGGCTGTGCTGCCACATGAACGAGGAACCTGTTAAAATCCAATATATTTTAAAAGTTCCAAATATTACACTCTTAGGCTTCTACTTCACTGCATTTCTTGAGGAATTAAATGTGAACACTAGCCTCAAAGAATATCAAAAGTTAGTATTTCTGCTAGAGGGACAATTTATTAGGCTTTGCTGTTTTGCTCGTCATGCCATTAGCATATTAATAGCTATGTATTTTAAGAAGCATAGAATACATGTCTCTTTACAGTACAAGATAACGTGACAAATTAAAAACAGTGGATTCTCTGTTGTCTTTTCTAGCTCTAGGTAGCTGCAGCATGTGACCTCATTTTTGGTCCATGGCTATAAAAATACCCTATCCTTTAAACATAGAGGTTACCTTGAATAACCCATCCCTACACAGAGTTATATTGCTGGCTTTCCAAATCATACAAATTACTCTGAAGTGAAAACCGCAGTGGAAGCAGTCCAAAATCACATTCTTGGCTCAGCTCATCATACCCGACGTTTTTTGCCAGTTCCCTTTTCCTTGAGCTTTTGGGGTAGTTTATAAAAATGTTTCTCTGTATCACACTAAAGACTCAAACCAATGTTATTTTCTTCACATTCATTAGTCATTGCTATCAAGATAGTGTTAAGAAGGAATAAATTAATGTAAATCAAATAGCACATCTATAGCTCAAGCTCATTTATTATGTTAAACAGATGACTGGGTTTGTTGTGCTTGTATGCTTCTTGTAGCAAACGTTACAGTCCAATACTTAGAAAATAAACATCAGATTCAGGAGATTGAAAACATCTTTGTGATGTGCCACAAGGTATCTTGTGATTGCTTAGAGCTTCAACCCACTTGCTCACAAATTTCTGGGTCACTAGTGCCTTTGGGAGGGGTGTGTTTCTTGGAAAGGGATTTCATCGCAAGACAACATACAAATAATCAGAATATCTGCATTAGATATATTTCAGCAAAAGGATTTTCAGAAAAATATTGTAGTCTAGAATTTCTACATACGTGTAGCATTGGTAGGTGGTGTATCTGCAGTGTACTGTAGTTTATATTGTTCTGTACAGTGTCCCGTTCAACAAAATGTATTGCTCTGTCAGAGCTTGGTTACGAGAATCTAGTCTTAACACCCACTATTTAATAATTGAAGGCCAAGATGGAGATAAATTACTCTCTAAGTAGAAGAGCTAGGGAATATTTTTAAAAGAAATGCCTGACTATCAGAGAGGAACTTTCTGGTATGTTCAAATGAGAGGGGCAAGTAGGATCCATACTGCTTAAGAAGCATCTGAGGACCAGATTATGATATCCTTCAGTAGCTGGTGTGTCCCATGAGGCCGCAACCAAATCTTTTAAGAGCCATTTGGATTACTCTGTAAAGGTAAGTGCATTATAACCTCACTGTGAAATGGTAAATCCTCTGAAGGATTTTTTCCTAGAATTCTTTGGAAGAGATATGTTATTATTACTATTGTTAACCATAACAGATTATAGTAGGGCTGAATTATAAAGACAAGTACTTCCCCCTGTAGAGGCAGACAGTATAATTCCAGATCCTGAAAAATGAAGCAGTTACATGTTTAACCCCAGTGTTTGATTTCCCCTTTATTTATGGGAAGGACAGATTAGTTGGTGATTTCAACATTCGGTGTATCAGCTTGCAGTGCAGTCTGTTCTGAGACTACTTCTGCTGCAGACTAACGATCCACGCAGTAGCTTCTTGAATGGACTGGAACTACACTTGTGAACGCTGCCTTGGATTCTGAACATCTCGGACTTACTACATCCTTCTTGTATCCACCACTCATGGATGCCTGTACTGCCGTAAACATCCGGATGATGGCTTTTCTTTAGTCTTACAGTCTAAATGGAATATGGTTATTATTGTGTAAAAAATATTTGCTTATTTGCTATTAAAATATTAATTAAAAGATTTCATACATTTAGTCTGGAGGAGGAAAAAAAAGAAATCTCTGTGACATGAGTGACAAGTTACATAGCATAAATCAGGAGTGGGAATGAATCCAAGTGAATATTTCATAAATTCTTAGGGTAAACTTTGTTCATCCACAGCCCTTTGCCATAGCCCAGTGAAGCTGATGAGAGTTTGGGGCTTTGGCTCAGGCACTTCAATTGTCTGTTCTACAGTTACAATAACAAACACAACAGTAGTCTGTTTGCAAACAGCTGGTAATTGGAAAAAGGGCTGGAGTTGTCAGCAAATGTATTTGTCAGCACTGATTTGACCAGTTGTACACATTACCTTAAATGACATTTCTTCCCTTCCACGAGAGATCGTAGAGTCTGTGTCCAACTCGTTTCCTCGGTGGCTGTCACACAGTGGGCATAGCATTCTGCGGCGCATGTCCATTGCATGCTAAATACCCCCCAGCACTTGCTGTTTATTAACTGGTATAAATAGGCTGTTTTCCAATTGTTTTATCAAAATCGGCTCTGGTAGCAGAGTAGACATGTTGGTCACAAGTGGAGTTAGGCAGCTCTGCCCATCTTAGGGTTTGCCTATTGATAATAGGAGTTGCTAAGTACTCTTTTAGGGGGAGAATGATGACACTTTGAGGCAAATGAGTTTTTTATCCAAGCTATGGTGGTGGGTTTTTTGTTTTGTTTTTGGGTTTTTGTTTGTTTGTTTTTTTGCGTGTGTGGGTGGTGTTTGTTTGTTTTGTTTGTTTTTTTAAGGTTGAGAACTATTTGTGCTAGGCATCCTAGTGCGGAGTTCCCCAAGACAGTTCAAGCTTGCGTAGTTGTCCCCAAAGCACAGAGGAGTTGATAGAATTCCTATGCTTTTTTATATTCTGTTTACAGTTTCAAATATCTCCTCTAAATTTATCTGCATTTCCAAAGGTCCATCTGAGAGCTGTGCTCAATCCTTGGCTACAGTAGTTCCTCCATTCTGACTGCACTGGCACCTCCTTTGCCTGTGTGCAAGGATGAAAGTGCTGCTGTTCTTGCACTTTCTCAGGGTTCCCTCCTGAGGCAGCAAGAGCCAGCAGCTATCGCACCAGCTCGTGGCCGTTCTGTTTCCCACACTCTCTGTGTGTACGTATACCTTCTTATTTTTTCATTTTTTAAAGTGGGTGGAACCCGCAAACTGTAGTCATCAGTCACGTTTGTAAGCTGAGCTGTGCCATTGTCAAGACACGATTCTTTTTCCGCTCTGATGCTTGTACATTCGTTCTTTCTGTACCTTTCGTGGTCCACAGGCTCTGATAGCAAATGTTCATGGATGACCTGGTACTCACCTCTGGGTTTTGTGGTCTGTGTTTGGGGTTTTTTTTTTCCTTTACCTTCCCCCCCCTCCCCCTTCCTGTGTTGTTTTCTGTTCTTCTTCTTCCCCCTTGCTGCGTTCCCGCATTCCTGAGCAGGTGCTCTACAGTCTGGACATCCTGGGGTAAAAATATATGTTGGCATCCTGTTCCTTCTAAAATTGCCAGTTTCTTTGTGGCCTACAGAGAGAAGAGAAAGGAATTACTGGTGGATATGTCTCAGCCCTGACCCACATACCTCATGCTTCTGTTACTTGGGCAGTTGTAAAACCAGGAAATCCTGTGGTACTGTCATTGACTTGACGAAAAAGCATAAAGGTGAATTAATTAAGTCTTTTGTGAAACAAAACAAAAGACGGGAATGATGCAAAACCAGTTTTGTTGCAAAATATTTTTGGTCTCTGTAGCAACGTCAGTTCCTGCCATGAGTTGCAGGGAGCAAAACAGTTCTCTACAAACCTATTCAAATCCAGGTTTGGATTGCTATCTGGTCAGATGGGAAAAGAATGGGTGGGGAGAAACTGTGAATCTTGCTTGAAACTTGAATCTCCCCTGCACTGCTAGGGTGAACAGAAACATGACAGGGTCCATTTCAATGAAATCCTCTCCTGTATTTCATACTTATGTTACTGTCACTTCTCGACTGTAGTAGCTACCGTGGTTTATTGCACATCCTGTGTGCTATAGTTTCCTTCCCGTGACTTTTCAGACTGTGGCTGTTCCTGTACAGGCTGGCACAGGATTTTGCCTTTGCAGCACGCCCATAATGGACTGTGTTCCACTGAATAGTCTGCAAGCACTCAATGAAGTGAATGTCCAACATCAATCTATAGGCAGGGGGTCTTTGTCACTACTGTTTTTTTAAGCATCAACTTTGCAGTCCCCAAGTTAAGCGGCAGCTGATGGAAGTAAATGCTGAAATGCTAAAATACCCGCATTATGATGCTTAACGATTAGGAAAAAAGCCAGTGTGATGCATATTTGATCAGTTGAGATGGTGGCACTATTGGTGATACGTTAGCTTGTCTGCCGGAGGTGAATGTATGTGTTCTCTCTCTTATGTGCCCTTTTCTTTACCCTAACGTTGTGTTTGTCTTTTCTTTCATGGCCTTGTTGCTTAGTAGACTTCCCTTTGGGCTGTTAAAGGGGATGTTCTACATTGGCAAACTCTTCAGCATCTTCAGAGAGCAACCTGTGATCTCATGGATGGACAGCACGCAGCTTCCCAAAGAAGCGCCCTTACTGCGATACTTAAAAGGTAAAACCTAGTGTAATGGAAAACCTGAAGTCAAAATGATCTCATCTGTACATGCCCCATTAGCAGAAATGGAAGCTGGTTGAGTATTTGCCTGTCACTGTTTTTTCTGCCAGTAATTATCATGTCAAGAATGCAAATATGCTATCCACAGGGAGCTAGTGGAGACTATGCTTTTTTAAACATTCTGTATGCATGATAAGACTTCCTTCTCTGTTAGCTTGCTTATAATTTTGACTATTCCTTTTGAAGTAAGAAACAGATGGCAATTTTCACTGTAATAAGTGCAGAGAAACATGCCAGCCAATTAGGGAGGTTTCAACTAACTGAAAACCTGGATGCTTTTCTAATATTTTGGTGATTCCACCCATCCTCCCCCTGTGTGTCTAGTGGAAATTTTTATTTATCATTTGTTTAATAGAATCATAAATTTAGAGATTAAAGGAATCTTAGGTCATTAAATCTCTAGCAATGAACCTGAAAACAGAGCTGAAATACAGTTTATGGAGGTTTTTTTTCCCTAAAAGATCATTATTGTCTGCTGTAAAATAAGAAACCCCATAAAGCAAATGCCCTTGTTAATGTGAACCCCAGCCCTCAGTTGAATGGGTCAGTATAAACTGGATCTGCATATGATCTTAAAATGCTTACTAATTCTTCAGACTCTAGCACATCAAACAAGTCCCCTTTCAAATACCGCAGGGTTTGAAATAACTTAAATCCTTAATGTCTTGTCCAAGTTCCTGAAACTCTGAAGTTGTCATTCCAGCAGATCACTTTTCAATGTTTTGGGAGTGATATGTCCCCCACTCACTTCCTCATTAGGGAAGGTTACTGTCCTTATTTCCTATGAAAATCAAGGAGACTTTAAGATGATTTAGATCCCTCAGAAAAAAAGGTTCTTCTTTGTTTCACCCTATGAAAAGAAAATTGGAGGTCACGGTTGAAAATGCAGGTCACTACAAAAAGCTCCTTATGCACCTTGCACATACCTTTATGCTTTTCTAGCAGTCAGTATTACTGAGACTAAAATAAAAAAAAAAAAAGGCATTTTGGCTTCTGATATGTGATTTTCTTCCCTGGCTGTGAAGTGCTTTGATCGTTTTTGTGAGATACTCTGCAGTCCTGTTTTCACTGTTCCACTATTTCATTTCAGAGGTAGAAATCTGCAGGTTTCACTGCTTTAGGATTTTCAGCACTTTTTTTTTTTATTATCATTTTATTCTACTGCTTTTTGCTGCAACCTTTCTTTGTTACTCTTAAGATTATACTCTCTAAATGTCTACTGTAACACCATTATGTATATTTCTCTGTTAACATTTTGGTATCACCCTTTTTCAATGACTTTTCAATTGTAGTCCATGAGCTTCTAAGGGTGTAACCTAAAGCAAAACTGGTGCCGCTTACTAGGGTAAATTTAGTCTACGAAAGATGAAGTTCTGCTTCAGGCACTAAAGCAATTTTCAGAGTGGCATATCTGCTTTTATCAGGCTTGGTCTGTTCTTCCTAAATGAAGATATTCAGTCTGTTTATGGGTGACTATGGTCACTCTGGGAAGCATTTGGTGGTAGTTAAGGATAAAATAGTGATTGTTCTTCAAAATTAGAAACAACTGGTAGCTCTGCAGTGATGATTTAAATTTCTTTTTAAAAAAATCTTTCGAACCACAAAGCTGTGTGGTGTTCAGTGATTGAATGCATTTGGACTTACGGAACTTTTCATTTAATGCTGTTCTCCATTGTTTTTGGCTGAAGCCCAAGCCTCACATCTTCTAGTTGCAGGATTCCTTTCTGCAAACTCCATCCTTTGTTGAAGGCTCAGTGTAACATGAGACCATCCCTGTTTCCCAGCAGGCAGCACATTAAAGCTCTGCCTGTTGACCAGCTGCAAAGACAGGTGGTGTTCTCCTTTTCTGTTTCCTTCTCCATTTACTTGCTCTTGCAACTTCCCTAACATACCGTCAAGTCCTGAATGCAATGAATGAGTAAACGTTATAAGCTTGGAAATAGCTCTAATCCAGAAGGTGTGGAGCTGGGTATTTTAGTCTGAAACCGAACACTCTTAACCACTTGTGTGCCACGTTTTCGTTGGGCCTTCAAGAGACTGAGCCAAACTGGAAATCCAGCTGATAAGGATAACTGCAGAGATCACAGGCATTGAGCGTTTATCTTTCCAGGCCACTTAGCTCTGACAGCACCATGCTGCAGAAGCCTTGAGGTTTGGAGGTGGCACAGTCATACTCTGCTTCCTTACCATAAAAGAACAGCACACAAGTGACTACACGTAAAAACGTGTGAGCTGTCGGTGCACTCCTTTTGCCTGTATCTACCTCATATGCATTTTACCTGTGTGTTGAGTGCAGTCAAGGGGCGGTAGGCTGGACGAGGCTTTGAGCAACCTGGTCTAGTGGAGGATGTCCCTGCCCATGGCAGGGGGGTTGGAACTAGATGATCTTTAAGGTCCCTTCCAACCCTAACCATTCTGTGATTCTGTTGTTGTGTTCAGGGATGTATAAAAGTAAGTAAGGATGGCCTGAGAAGGAAGTGCAGAGACAACCAGTCCAAAACTCAGTCTAGTTTCTTGACCTATAATTGAAGAACTGCGTCTTCTTCCTGCTTCTATCACTGTTGCACGTGTTCAGTATTCTGTTTAATGTCTAATAGAAACCATAACTGTCTGTGCCATGGTAATTCTCATACTTGCCTGTACAATATCCTGTACACCTGTGGTGTTCTACAGGTAACACGGAAAAATACATTTTAGGAGAAGATTATTTCTTCAAGGAAGGCAACTTCTCTAACAAGGGAGAAATGAAAACTGCAACTTAAACCGACCCAGAGCTTAAAATCCCTTTCTTGCCAGTGATAATGTCTCAATCTAGTAATGGTCTATCCATCAGTTAACATAATTTTGAGGAAGATTTACCAGTCTATGTAAACTTTATGGGTCTGTGTCAACCACTCAACCTATAGCCTGCATGTCTCACTCCATCACGTTGGAATTATCACAGGGAAAACTGAGGCCTTTGGAAAAATAATAAAATATTTTTGCAGTGGCTGTGACAGTTCAGCTTGGCCTTACTATATACTACAACAGCTCACATTATTGTCTATTAGAAGTTAATGATGATGGTCAGCACAGGGTTGAAAAGCTATGCAGACATTCTGAAAACCTTTCTCTGACTCTGGGGTTTTTTTAATGCTTTAACAAGTCAGAGAACTGATATTCTGTAACTTCAGTTAAATTACAGTTTAGCAATTGATTTAATCTTTCTATTAATTTGGTTAACATAATAAACACTTTACACTAGATATTTGAATATTTTTGATGTACTATTTTTGAGTGAAACAAATTATGGCAACATCTGTTTGAAAGGATTTATCACCAAGGAAGAAATTACCACTCAAATACTATGAGGTTGCAGTGGCCTTACCCACTAAAATAATTAAAGGTACTTTAAAATAATTAAAGACACAAAACATTAGCCAGCCATAAAACCTGAACCACATTCACTTTTCTGCTTTTCATTGCAAATCAGAAAGCATTAAGTGAGCTATAAAATATGTGAAAAATTAACTTGGTGGCTGGGTCATTTTGCACCCATCAACTAGTAAATCAATCCAATTTATACTAACCTTACTCTGCTCTAGTAGAGTTTAGGCATCTGAATGTTTGCTAGCAATTTTTATTAAGTTTTAAAAAATAAAGTGAAAAGAACTTGTAGAAATGCTGACAGTGTTAGATTTCATTCCTTTTTTCCATTGTCTGTCTTAGGTAAAACCCCAGTGATGCTCACTGGAATTTTCCATAAGGATTGAGGAGATTTGAGTAAGTGAGATCTTATTCAAGCTATTTAAAGCAAATATCCATGCTTACAAAACTGTAATAGGATATGTCATTTTCTGTACATGAATAGTGATAGTGGTTGTGTGGCCACGCTACTCTGATGTTTCTGCTGCCCCGGATCAAAATGTTGTCCTTGACTTGGAAAAATATTATACATATTTTACTGCCTAAAATGGTATCAAATGGTAGGTTTTAGCCAATGGCAGAATCCCTGCTAGTGTCAAAGGAAGAAAGCGCAATGGTTGCTGTGGATGGCTGCTTTAGATGTTCCATATTGGTTGCTTGTAAAACAGAATTGCATCTGGAGCCTGTGTTCCTTACAGCAAAACATATTATTCGGAGATTACTCTTGCTGAGGTCAGTGGTTGACAAATGTACGTCAGTCAAGATATTGCTGGATAGAACTATTCCTTTAAATCTCTCAAGATTATCTTTGGTAACATGTAAAATAGTATAGTCTTATAGATCATGTTTACTGGAACTGGCCTTCACAGGAAAACTGTAACAAAGGTCCTTCACAGGACCTTGTAACAAAACATGATGGTGTTTCCCTCTTTCTCTCAGCTCTCAGATGTACAGCTGCATCTCCGTAGGCACCACCAACCAAGCTGCAGGGAGATTTGAGAGTAGAACAGTGGTACTCCATTCTTTGTCCAACCCTTGCTATAAATGTAGACCACTGCTCTTCTCTTTCTATAGCCACCTCTGCTTGGGCAAAGCAAATTAGAAATCTTTATCACAAAAGTGTTGCATCCACGTGGTCTAGGTAAAATCACAGCATGATGCCTATGTCAGGGAAGAATCAGATCCTAAACTGCAGTGGTGAAAGGTGGGCACTTGATTGTGAATGGAGTAAATGTTATAAAAATGAACATATTTGTTCATATTTCAGAGAATCTTACAGGGTATTACAGATAGCTATATTTAGTATGACAGCTAATAATCTATTGTATGCTGACAAGGAAAATCTGTGCTGCCACTGTTGGAATATGACTTTTCAGTCAAAAGTCCTGCACCTTTACCAGTACTCTCTCATGGTGTTTCTCAATACCTCAAGCCATTCTCATCGTTTTTCTCATGGCAGTTTACTTACAATATACACACACACACACACACACACACACATACACATATATATATATATATATCTCATGTTACTGTTCAACTCTGTTAGTTTGGTTTAACAGTGGGTTAAATGCAAGAATAATTTACATGCAAGAGATGCTTCTCCTTGAGAAAGCTATTTCATTGTATCTAGAAACATAAATAATATCCAGAGGGGACTATGTATGATAGATAACAGCCCAAATCACTAATTTGGTTCTAAAGTTGCTTTCCAAAGCTCTGATTGGTATTGCTTTTTGGATAGTTTGTTTCCACAATTCTTAGAGACTTTCTGAAGTTTGAATGCAGGTTCAAGTTATTTCCAGGTCTGGGAATGTGTGATTATATCTGATGTAACAAATACTGTAGTTGCCTCCGAGAAGAGTACAGTGCAGGATGAGCTAGGAAATTTTCAATCACGTATTGTTTACTTAGCCTTAAAGACTGAACAGTGTTGCAAATGTAGTCTGGTTTTATCTAAATGGACCAAAGGTTGAGGATTTCTGGACTGCACACCCCTGCCTCCCCCACCTTCTACCTGTAGAGCTGCCAGGCTCATGGCTGATTCCCTGGAGCTGCTGCCAGTGACCGCAAGCCCTGGATCAATGGTCACCAGGTCCGTAGCAGCTATTGGGCTGTCCTAGCATAGGAAGAGCCCAGAGCTTCCTGACTCTCTGCTTTTACATCAGCCAGCCAGTGACTTAGGTTTCACTAATAAGGAAATTCCTTGCCTTGGGGAGGCCACCGAAATAGTATTTGCAAATGTTACTGCTGATGTAGTTTTCCAAAATACTTTAAAAAAAAAATGTCAATGATTATGCTCAATCAAAATCATGGTAAAGTGGCAGTAAAATATGGAGTGAAACTTTTAAAGCAACACATGTTTTAAAATTAATATTTAGATGCTTTAAACTGGGCCTGCTGTATTACAAAGGTCTGAACTGTGGTATTCTTACCAGATTAATAATTCCCTTGGAGTTGAAATAACTTAACTCAGAATTCCTACGTGTCTGTATTTTTCCAAGTCACATCACACATCCATTTGGAAGATAAAGATGGATGGTGCTGACAGCTGTGGAGTTGATTCCTCACAGCCACTAATTATAGCACGGTTGAGTTCTGCAATAGTGCATCACACAAAATATTTGTCTTATCAGGACAAACCTAATATGGGTGGAGGAGTAATTATTTTCTCCCCTACTTATAATGGTCTGCAGATACCAGGGAAAAGCAAACCTAGTGAGGATAAGTGATTCCTGGCATCTTTTAACATCTACCTAAAGAGCAGATGTCTCTCAGATGCTCTACTGTAATTTTTTTTATAGTTGTCTTCTGTTCTGAAGAACCCTGCTCTTTGCCCTCTAACACCAGGGCTGAGCAGATGGGTGTTGAAGAACAACTCTTTCTGGTGTCAGAAGGACTTTGAGCTGCGGGATTGCAGAATTTGGCTAAGCATTGGGTTAACCTAGCTGCATACAAAACAGTGCATGGATGTACAGTGTTTTAAGTTCCTTTCAAATCGAGGGTTGGTTCCTGAGATTTTGGCCACAGCTAGTGCTTGAGGCTTTTCCACCTCAGGTCTCAGGATTTAATATTTGGGTTCAGGGGCTGGAAGCTTCTTGATATTGTTGATGCTGACACTGGGATGAGGATTTACCCTGTCCGCAAGCAACAGTACTAGCAAGAAGTATGTCACCTCCTGTCTGTGGCCACGTGAGGAAGCTGTCCCACAGTGGGGTTATGCGATCTCCAAGCCCAAACAGCTGTACATCTTAGGCTTAATGTGCAGGAATGTGTTCTGGTATACCAAGATTTAGTCTTGACTCTCATTTATGTTGATATGCTATTGATTTCAGTGACGTTTCACCCAACATTCCTTTGCCTGTTGTATGGACAATTAGACTCTAATAGACATGAAGAAGATCCTAACATGTAGGGCCTGTGTGCTGGTTTTGGCTGGGATAGAGTTAATTTTCTTCACAGTAGCTGGTATGGGGCTGTGTTTTGGATCTGTGCTGGAAAGATTGGCCATAACAGGGATGTTGTAGTTGTTCCTGAGCAGTGCTTACACAGTCAAGGCCTTTTCTGCTCTTCACATCACCCCACCCATGAGGGGCCTGGGGGTGCACAAGAAGTTGGGAGGGGACACGGGCAGGACAGCTGGTGCAAACTGACCAAAGTGATATTCCAAACCATGCGACATCATGCTCGACATGTAAAGCTGGGGGAAGAGGGAAGGGGAAAATGTTTGGAGTGATGGCATTTGTCTTCCCTGTTAACGGTTATATGTGATGGAGCCCAGCTTTCCTGGGGATGGCTGAACACCTGCCTGCCCATGGGAAGTGATGCATGAATTCCTAGTTTTGTTTTGCTTATCAAACTGTGTTTGTCTCAACCCATGGATTTTTCTCACTTTCTCTTCTAATTCTCTCCCCTATCCCACTGGTGGATGGAGGAAAGTTGTTCCATAGCTTGTGACTTAGGGAAGATATGGAAAACATTATAAAATTTCAAGTGTGTATGGCCATGCTGTCAATTAATACAGCCAACACTATGAACCTCCTATCCTGTTGCGTTGTGAATTGCTAGCAATGCCAATGTTGAGGCTCAGTTTTCAGCTACTGCCATCTTTCAGGCCTCCGATAGCATGAGAACAAGTGCACGACCAAGAAACACTGAGGCTGGTAGATTCACATGTTCCCTGTAGCTGCATCCTGTACCGGACCTACTGCACTCTTGAGTTCTGCACTAAGAAGGACCCCTTTGTGTTAGAGATGCAAAGGTATTTACAGATAAATCAGAAGAGCCTTGTCTCTGAAAGACATGAGGATGTTTCCTTGTGAGAGAAACCCCTAAAATAAGTGATCTTCTCCAAAGTGCCGTCACAGAGTGCATTAGCCAGCAAAGGGAGTGCTGTCAGAAAAAGCAAAAGAAAATAGCTTATGAGAAATCAAAATGTGTTTAAGGTCTCTCAACTAACAAGGGGTTTGCTTTCAGCTTTTGTGGGGAATACAAGACTCATTAAACATCAGGTATGAGCTGAAGCTACAATAGAATCTATTTGTGTTTCTGGATGTGGATTTGAAACAAAACTCCAGAGAGTTTGTGTCTACAGACTTCTATCATCTTGTAAATGTGTGACACCTATACATAAACAAAAGATTAGACACAACTAAAAAAAATGCATTTAGGTAATGCAGCTTCACAAGATATCATACATCATCCAAGTTATGATGTTTATTTCTGTATGGTAATAAGTAGCAGCAAAGGTAATGTAATGGATATTGGATAACCCTTTTTAATAGGAGGCTAAGTTAAATTGAATTAAACCTGACATGGGCGTATGAATTCATCCTGACAGCTACCATGGCTCAGCTGATTTGCAGTAACTTGATTCCTTGCATCATCTGAATATGTCTAAGATTTTTTGGTTTTGGTAGGAGGAAACTGTTGGTTGCACAGATCTCCGATATCTGAATTTTCACAGACTAATTGTATCTCTGGGCCCTTCTCTGCAAAAGGTAGAATGGAATCTTTTTTTCATGGAGGCTTTGGTTTATAAAAATATAGCTGTAACCAGAAAATATAAACATTATTTCTAAAAGTACCCTTGGCTCTGCAAATCAACTTCTGTTAGGTCTTTTTCCCAGATAGCTCATTGACTGTAGGTGTATTCCACCTAAACAAGTAACGTTACTCCAAATCAACCCTATACTGCATAAAAGCTTTGCATTGAGCTGGCACCTATTTCTCTTTAAAGCATCTGTAATTTCATTTTTGGATCAAAAGGAACTTTGTTGATTGATCAAAAAAGAGCTAGCTTCTCGGGAATATAGTTCTCACCACAGTACAATGTCTATAATACTAGCATCAGATTTATCATGTTTGTCTTTGACTAGGTATGTCAGTAACTTAGAGGATTTTGCACTAATAAATTGCTTTAGGTTAATGTGAGGTACCTTCAGATCATTGGAGATTTCATTGTGGAAAATACTTTGCAAAGCTGCATATCCTAAATGGCTGCACTCCAAAGTCTGGAATTCAAATCTCATTTACCATAAATGACTGGCAAGCAGAAGATGTATAAGTTTGGGGTGGGTTTTCATTAAAACATATTTAATAGCATGTATGGTGAAGGAGGCTGATTTTTCAATTCCCATATAATGCACGTAGGCTTATTCAAGAAATGAACCATAAATAAAGAAATACTTATTGGATAGTAATTAGGATAATATATATGATGTTTGAAAGCAACACTGTAAGACTTCATATGTCCTCGAGTAGTAGGTATAGAGATCATTTTTGTTGCTTCTGTGTCATCTGGCAATCTCTGTTCAAGTGATATTGCAGAAGGGCTCAGTGCTGGCCTTGTCCTACCTCGAGTTACAGGCACCTAATGGCAAGAAAGGAAGGGTTAGATGGATGGCGAGTGCTTTTCAAAATCCCACATACGGAGCCCTAATGCAAGCAATATGGATGTGAGCGGGCTATAATCCAGGGGATAATGTCAGGCTGATGAAACTATGCTCAGTCCTACCTGTCCTGCCCTGGCACCTGTGAATCAAAGCAGTGCCCCAAAAAAGAAATTTGGGGTCTAAATATGGGCTCTTATTTTCAAAACTATGTATTGGCTTACATGCAATCTCGTGTCTGAGTGGACTACTACTCTATTGCTGAGTAATGTTTCATTTAGCTCTGTGTGCTTTCAGGATACAATTAAAAAATAGAGTAGCTCTATTTCGATAACTGACAGATACAATTACCAACTTTGAGAGGGATAATACTTTGCATTAAAAGGAGGGTTTTTAAAAAAATTGATTTAGAGGAATTACTTATTCATCTGCTTCATCCCACAGCAGTCTTCACCTCCACCATTCACGTGAAGGAGCTCCTTCCCGTTCCCTTCACAGAGCTGTACTTTCCATCCTGAGGAGAAAGAAGGCAAGCAAAATAGAGCAGAGTACAAATAATGTCCCTTTAAATATTAGTTAAGGACCTTAGGTACATCTTGCCAGAGTCTGTGGACTAATCAGGCACTTGATGGTCCACATAGTTCCCATTGCCACATCTAGTAGACTAAGAAACTTGGATCCTATTTTTGGCTTTGCCATCGACTGGCTGGTGTAACCCTCGGCCAGACATTCAATTCCTTTGTGTTTTTGTTTTCCCTGTTACGCATAGCCTGTCTCGCCTGTTTAGTTTGTAAGCATGCCTGGACAAGGATTGTCCCTTGTGGTGTTTGTATAATGCCAAGCTAGCAGGGTTTCAGTCTTGGCTGGAGCTTTGAGGTGCTACCTGGGTATAAAATTATCATGTTAGTACACTTATCAGTTTCCCGATTTATGTTGCGCTGACAGTCTGCTTCGTCGACTCTTAGTAGTGCAGTTGAAATGACAGTGGGTCCCCATGTATTCCTGTAGCGGACATTGTTGAGCTATAGAAATAAAAATGATCCAAACAAAGAATGTGTTGGAGCCTTCTGTGCAGTCCTGGCACCATTTGGGTGGTTGTAACAACTCACTCTTTCTTTGGGCTGAATCGGTTTTGGGATAGAGAATGTAATGCTTTGAATGGAAGCCACAGTCTCTGCAAGACACCAAGTGAACTACAGCAGGTTACATCACTTGGGTTAAACACCTCTTTTCACAACAGCTACGCTTGCTGGCACGCCTAGCAGAGATGTCACGGGCTGTGTGTGCCTAAACTGAATTACCCAGTGTCTTACCCAGCTTCCCCTGTGTAGGAGGGGAGTCCCACATCCTTCTGATGGGAATGGAAAGGGGGTAGAGATGAACTAGATACCTGTAGCTGATCTAGCAGTCTGTCAAGATTTCTTTTAGATCAAAAACACTCCAGACAATTTTCTGAACACAAATATTCCTGGAACAACTGTCATTCTAATGTGTTTAATTGTGTTCTAAATAATGTTTCTAATATGCCTCTCAGCCTTTCAAATGTTGCTGTACACGTGATTGCTTTCAGAGGCCCTGTGAATTGAGCCCTCTGGGAGTCCCTTGTACATACTGCTGCCATCCCCAGTGGCAACAGAGCCGGAGATGATCTTGGGCTGTGATCAGGAGGTGTTGTTCTACACCCTGAGCCACCGACAGACAGATCTATTCACCCACACTGTATTGTAAGGTGCATCTGTGAGGGCTTTCAGAAAGGGTGTGTGAATAAAACTAAGCCAGTAAAAGGAAAAACACCCCAGCTCAGGAAAAGTGTGTAGTGCTCAGTAATAAAAGGTTGTAGGCAGTGACTTTAGAGATTGAAGCAATGTCTGTGACACTCTTTTTTCAACAAGGTGAGTGGTAAGCTATGTCGGCTGTAGAAGAAGCAATTTCACAATACTCCTGCAATAGTAATAGGACTGGAGGGAACAGTATAGCAAGCAAGAAAAATTATCTGATTTTAGAAGATTTAATTCCCCTGAAGAAAAGCTAAACGTTGTTCTTGAAGAGTCAAGTGAAACTCTGCTGGTATCAAAAAAACCCAAAAACCTGTTCTCCTATTGCATGCCTGGTGCTTCCTTAGGTTAATCAGCACTGCTGTTATTACACGAGCCTCTCAGGAGCTGTGCAAACACACAGGACTATTTCACCCATGCTAGACAATGCACAGTCCCACTAGCCAAGGAGGGGCGTTCGTTGCTTGTCCGTAGGTACTAGCAGAGCTGGGACTTGAACTCGTGTACATCGGAGGTCAGTAGGTGAGGTTCAACCTCCCTACAGACTCCACCTTAGCTGTGTCCTTGCAGAGAAAAGTGATCTTTGGGTCTTCTAAAACTGGCTTTTTGTAATAATAAGAACCATGGTAAAGCGTTAAAAGTACAGTACTCTGTGACGATCTTCCCCTGAGGAGGAAGGAGCAGCAGAGACACCGTGTGATGGACTGACCCCCAATCCCCATTCCCTGTCCCACTGCACTGCTGGGTGGATGGAGGGAGAGAAATGGGCAGCAAACCGGAGCCTGGGGAAAGGAGTCCTAAGATTTGGGTTTATTTCTCATTATCCTACTCTGATTTGACTGGTAATAAACTAGTTTTCCATGAGTTGAGTCAGTTTGCCCAAGACAGTAATTGCTGAGTGAGCTCTCCCTGTCCCTATCACCACCCACAAGCCCTTTCATCATGATTTTCTCTACCCTGCTCAGCTGAGGAGGGGAGTAATGGAGTGGCCTCCAGCCAGGGTCAACCCACCAAAAACAAGAACAGAGCAAACAAACAGTGGGGTCAGAAGGTGCCTCCGTGTCCAACTACTTGGGCTGCCATATCCTCTGTTCAGGACTTGTTCTGACTTGGAGAAGCCTGGTGAGGACACATGCCCATAACGTGTGTATATAGGTGCTAGTCCTTATAATGCTGTTGGGCAAAGGCTGCTCTGTATGGCCAGTTCTGTGAACTGCACCACGTATTACATGTCCTTTATGCATAATGGCTCCAAATTTTCCTATCAGTGCAAACCCCCAGTTGTCCTTACTGCAGTTGTGGGTGGTTTAAATGGAAGTGAAAAGGCTGGGGAAATAGCAGACACCAAATATTGTGAGGAGATGAGAAAGGTGAGTGGAATTGTACTTGATCAGCTTGGAAAAGAAGGAGAAAATCTGATGTTTTGCATTGTGCTCCTGCTAGAAATAATTTATCTGAATAGGGAGAATATACCACATCTGATCAGGAGGAGGGGTCTTCACAGTAACACAAAATACTGACCATACTCGTCTCAGTAGGGCTTTTGACTTGGAAGCAGCAGGGCTAAGGCATTATCCTGTTCTCCCTGGCTGGTGCAGCCCTGCACTGGCTCCCACTTAGGACAATGTCCTGAAAGACATAAAGCTTTTGTTGTCTTCTAGTACTTAGGAACGTAACAAAATTCTATGTCTCTCCCTTTTTAGTGGAGTGAGCTTAAATATATGACTGACAAGACAGAAACATCTCTTTTTCTCTATTCTGTTGTTTCTTGAGTGAACCCTAGGAAGGCCTTGATGAAAGCAAATGCTGAAGCGCACGTCCTCTGTGGCGGAGCGAGGTGGGGGCTGAGCACTGGAACATGCCGGAGATGAATCGCGAGAACTGTTTTCACTGCGTGTTCCTACTGGTCACGAGTAACACAGCGTCATCTTAATGACTGTCCATGAGCTGAGGAAAGTGTACTATCCTGTCTGCTAGGAGCACTTTCACCTTTTCTCTGTTGAGTAAATTGTCTTTAATTACTCTTTACCTTATTACCATAATTTTATTTTTAAGTACGTCTCTCTTTTTCCTTCAGTATTACCATCAAAGATTTCACCTCACATGTTAATTTCTCACTTGCTGTTGAAGTGTCATCCCACAAAATTACATGAGGATTCACGATTGCTATATCTTCTTGAGCAGTTCAGATCCTACTCATTATCGTGGTCAGTTGGGTGTGCTTCAGAATAGAGTTACTATGCACTGTGGATACGAACAGTTGTAATCTGGGCATTTGTGGATTTTGTCTGAATAATGGATTCTTCTGGGCACCTCTTGGGAATATGTAAAATCAGGAGGTCTTAGGAAATGCTAACTCTTTCTTATTGTTGCTAATGGCAGCTTTTGCTAAGTATGGGGCAATCCCTGTCACTGAAGCATGTATTTATACTTGAAGTTTTTCCACAGCAACATGGAGAATTAGTTTTCTTCTGTATTATATTGACTTAAATGGAATTAATTTAGGTAAAGAATATAGACTTTGACTTGTTCCATAAAGGTTTGAAACACCTTGAAGCACCCCAGGAAATCCAGCACCCAGTCACAACACTTTCTCGTTAACTCACCAGTGGGTGACTGCCAAGGACCAGTCTATGACTACCTGTTTGCATAGGACGTTCTGAGTTTTTGACTCTTCTTGGAGAGGTGTGCAAAATAGCTCTTTGGGATGGTAACATCTCCGTGTTCGTAAGTGCAACACCTAGAATAATTGTTTCATGACTGGACCTCCAAGGAGTCTAAATAAAGGGGGGTGTGTGTGCAGAAAAGAAAAGATTGTTTTGTTGATGGATTTAGTGTGGCCTTCAATAGGTACACTAAATGAAACTTGGACAGAAATCTGGTTCTTGGGTCTGGCTGTTAATTCCCAAATGTGCCAGGACAAGCTGCTTAGGGCTTGACCCTGCAAGGTGCTGAGGACATTTAGGATCTGCAGAAGTTGCTCAATACCGAATATGGGTTCTGTTTCTTAATGAAGCTGTTGCACTTTAGACATCGGCAGCTTGGAGTTCTCTGAAATGGCAAACGTTTGGGAAGAGACGTTACTGTCAGCTTTTGCAACAGTCAGCCCTTTGGAAACATTCCCCTTGAATAATGTTAAAAGCAATTCCAGTTTCTGTAATTTAACTCATCCCTGTCATCAGCACCAATAAACGAGACCTCTGCAGAGTCCAGGCTTGCCAGGACCTTGCCAAGAGCTGGCATTGTACTCTAAGCCAACTAACTTCTTACAGACAGCGAGTATTGAGCTCAACAAGTGTGTCCGTTCTTGCAGGGTGGTCATGTGTGTGCCTAGCTGGCGCCAGCGGTGAAGAGCTTTAGATCATGCTGTTGCATTCAGAATTGCTACCAGAGATGCACTGGCAGATAAAATCATACATTGTCTAAGAGGTTCTATTAACAGGTATAAAGAGTCCAGGAATTATTTCATATTTCAGCTCAAGGGTTGTGAAAGCACAGGCTAAGGGTTATTGTATTCTTGTGGCCTCAGTATGTACACCACGGTTTGAGTGCTGCTGTGTACCCCTTAGAAGAATCACTTTCCTTGCTACCTGCACATCAGAAAATGTGGGTGTGAAGAGAACTATGGCTTTCCAAGAACCTCAGGTTTTGCTGCATTTTCACAGTAGTAATTTGTGAACCGCGGTGGTGATGGGAGTGAAAGTCTAGGCGTTCAGCTGGTGTGACCGAGTATAACCAAAATGACTTCCATGGCATCGTGTGTTGTCTGGTTCCAACGCTCAAGGACGTGACCATCAAAAGAGCTGTGCCTCGTTGCAGAAAGGGATGGTAGAGCAGGCAGAACAGCAGGCCCTCCGACCCCTTCCTCTTCCAGTGTCTCCCAGGTTTACTTGCTCTGCTTGTGCCAAGGAGACTGTTGCAAGGTGTGACACAAAATGAGCTCGTTCTGTCATTTTAGTCTCATATGCAAATGATGCTGTTTAACAGGTAAGTAGCTTTGGTAGTTTATTAGTAGCACAGTTTGTAGGTAATAAACCCATTACCTTTTTTGTTTTCAAACTAAACTTTCAGACACAGATCCTCAGAAATCTTTCGCTTTTTCCCTTTTTTATGAAACAGGGTTTCTTCATTCCCAACTTCAGTACAGTTCCCATGGGAGAGTGATGAAACTTTGAGTCTTGCCCGAGACCTTGTCTCTGCAGTTTTCCAAAGGCCAGAAGCCTTCTAACCCACAGAGCGTGACAAATGCAGAGAAATTCTTGGTGGCTCTGATCTGTTTGCTTTGGATAACAAAAGATGATCTTTTATTACTTCTTTATTTAACCGCTTTGTTCTTGGCTTTTTGTAGCAACAAAATATTTGTCTCTTTTCCCTATCATGATCTGTTCAGAACATTTATTTTGTTGATACTTCTCTCACTATAATTTCCAGAACAATAAGCTATCACAGCCCCTGCTTTGGTTTGGGCTTTTTCGACAAAATCTTGGGTTCTCATTAAACTTCTGTGTTCCTATGGCAGACTTCTTAGGCCTTTTTTTCTGTCCTCTTGCTATTCCAAAACATGTTTTACCTTTATCACGACAGTGGTGTGAGATGCCTTTAATCTTCCTTTCTAGATGGAGGATACACCTGAGACACACTTTGTAAAACAGATTGCGTTTTGCTTATTTACTCCCAGTGCTTCTTCATTCTCATAAGTACAACCTGGTGGCTTTTGCACCACTGTCTAACTTAAAAGTAGTAAATGTGCCATCTGCTTTCAGGCCAACAGCACAATCATCTTGTGTAGCAGACCTGTCCCCTGGCCCCCTGTCTGCACCCACTCTGCTGGCAAGTCCAAACTCTTCCCAAGTGACACCATTCCCAGCCCTGCCTTGGTCTGGCCTGTGTTTGTGCCTGCAGTCCAAAGGGATGCCTGGATGGCTTTCCTCCCTCCTCTGTCCTACACTGTCTTTAAGGACTCTGTTACATCCTTAGTGGCACGTTCCTGTCCACTCTTCATAGCTTTTGCCAAGGCCGGGGGACTGCTGTCAGTCAAGTTGCTGATGGCGCATCAAGAGTTACTTTGGGGTCCTTTTGTTTTTCCCATCTGAGTGTCTTTTCCTAGATCCCGGTCACCAGCTCATCAGGTACTGAGACTCACTGTTCAGCTCTAGCTGAAGATGGCTCTTCTGCTTCCTTGTTCTTTTTGTTCAAAACCAGACCTTTTTTATGTTTGATTTTTGTGCAGCATGCAATACTTAGATGTCTGTAATTAACTGCCTAATTAACAGCAAATTACCAAGAACATTACAGTACTTCTGAATCAACCATTTTCCTGCCTTGTTCTGTCTTCTGACTGGTTTCTGTTTGCTGACACCCACTGCTTACAGGTGAACATCATACAACTGTCTGAATTGAGGGCCTAAAGAGCTTTAGGGGATAGTGGGAGCCATTAGAGAGGTATGTGAATACCCTCCAGGTATTCATAGTCTATGAGTAAACTCATAGTCATTTTCTCATGTTCTGAAAGCTCCAGCTCCTACAAAGCTTCAGAAGCTCTATTCTCCCGGTCAGAAGATAGCCAATATGGCTTTTACTCTTGCTACCATGTGCTGTGTTCAGTGATGGCGTGCAGTGTTTAAAACCTCTTGCAAGAGATCAGTCGAGCTCTGTGTCCAGATCCACCTGGCTGTCGAATCATAGAATGGTTTGGGCTGCAAGTGCCCTTAAAGACCATCCAGTTCCAACCCCCCTGCCATGGACAGGGACACCTTCCACCAGACCAGGTTGCTCCAAGCCTCATCCAGCCTGGCCTTGGACACTTCCAGGGATTCCAGCTGGCCCACAGCTTCTCTGGGCAACCTGTCCCAGTGTCTCCCCACCCTCTCTGGGAAGAACTTCTTCCTGATATCCAGTCTAAACCTCCCCACTTTCAATTTAAACCCGTTCCCCCTTGTCCTGTCACTACAGGCCCTTGTAAAAAGTCCCCCCCCCAGCTTCCTTGTAGCCCCTTCAGGCACTGGAAGGTGCTGTAAGGTCTTCCCAGAGACTTCCCTTCTCCAGGCTGAACACCCCCAACTCTCCCAGCCTGTCCCCATGGCAGAGGTGCTCCAGCCCCCTGAGCATCTTCGTGGCCTCCTCTGGACTCGTTTGTGTGTAACAAACATCCCTGCACTCTTACTAGATATCTAGAGGCTGGGAAAGTTGTCCCTGAAAGACAGAGCCCCCTCTTCTACAGCTATGGAGAAGGAAAAGGAAGGTATCGCGCCCTTTGTAATACCCATGTAATAGAAAGTCATCCTGCCTCAGAAAGGGGTAAAAATACTCAAGTGAGGGAGAGCAGAGGTGCTTGTTCTGGACTTTTAAGTTGATATTTGCATGTTTGTAGGATCACCATCTACATAACTGACTTGGCAAACGAGAAAGCTGTAGTCGAAGCCTTTGCTTTACACCGCACAATGATACTCATTTCATTTTTCCTGTAAGGTACTTTATGCTTTTCCAGAGTGCCTTAGCCAGCTTTTAGCTCCAAGCAATTACTTTTAATAACTGAGGCTGACCAAAAGGATGTTGTCTTCTTCAGTAGCTGGGGCATGAGGTATGATAGATCACTTTGTTACTGTCAAGGAATGGGTCTTTTCACTCCGTTGGCAACATGTTTCGTTCTGGATCTTGTTACTCTGCCCAGCCTCTGCTGCCATTCAACAGGACAGAAAGAGGAGAGGGAAGAATTTTGCCTTTTAATGTTCTGGTGAAGTCACTCAGCTCTATCAACATGCAAAAAAACCCCGTTTGGTCCCATTTGGAAATTAACTCTGCCACTGACACATTGCTGGAAGAATAAATAGTAAAATACAGCATTGCTTGTCTATATCTGACAGTGTGGGTTTCTTGTGAAAAATTGAAGTACTGGATAGCACCCAAATGTAAAATCTTGTGCTGGCTAAAAACTGAAGTGTTCTTGAAATTGGCTTTATCTGATGTGTTACAAGTAGAGTTTTTAGCTGTGGACTGAAGGGGCTAAAAATTCAGTCTCATTCAGGCAATAATTTGGTGAGATTGCAACCCCTCACCTTGCTGGTGAAATCCTCCCCTTAGATGAGGGCTTGATTATCTTTTCGAATCAGTTTTGTGTGAAGGTAATGCCACCGATTTCATCCATTTATTTACACCAGGGAAATGTGATTCTCCTCTCTTTCCTGCCTGTGCGGGCAGGTGCTATGTGAGAAGCTTTTAGAAGGGTCCGCGCTGAGAGTCCCTGCGGCGTGTAATTCATAGGGCTGGAGGGTTTTTGTCCCTGTGTCCAGCTTTCCCTAAATACCTGTCACACAGAGGCGTTTTGGTTCTGGGAACAAGCTGTGGATCGGGTGGTCCCTTTGCTCCTCCCGCCTCATCTGCACTGGAGGGCCTCGCCCCTCGCTCCAGCCCTCGTGCTGCCTTTGCCGTGGTGCTGCTCTCTTGCACTGAGTTCTGTTTGTTTCCACTCTGGCTGGAGCATCCCAAACGATGTCTTTGGGAACAGGGGGTTTGGGGTGGGCATCGGTTTTTACTTGCATGCAAGATGCCTCTTTATTTTTCGGGGTACATCTCCTCTGTGCCCAAAGATACGGTGGCAGCTGTGGAACGGAGCAGAGATGCATTAAGCTGTCTGGGGTGGGCGATGGCAGGGGTGTATCCAATGCAGGGATCACTGGGACTCTGCCGCCTCGGGGCTCTCAGATTCTCAGCTGGGGTTTTGGCACCTTGGTGACTTCTGTGCTGTCACAGCTACGACATGATCCGTGCCTGCGTTCGCGGGGTGTGCTCCTGCCTCTGGGAGAGCTGCAGCACCTCAGGCCATCGGAGCCACTACCTGTGGGCTCTCAGGGCAGCAGGGTGGGTGCTCACGTGCGCAGTGCCCTGTAACTCTGGTTAGGCTGTCGATTGGCAGACTTCCCATGGTCAAGAAGGCTGAATGAGATTTTACGACGGGTTTGATCCAGTTCGCTTTATTTTGGAGTGATGCAATGCTGCATTTTGGTAACGGCAGCCAGTTTCACGTAACCTTTTGGGGAGGATGGGATTGTCCTGATGGCAGATGCCACCAGTTCTAGGAGCACCTAGACCCCAAAGCCAGGCTTGGTCTGCATCTCTCAATTTGCTGAAAAAGTCTCAGGTCCAAACATAGCCCGTAAAGGCTAGGGAAGACTAGGGTGTGAATTTTTCTGTTCTGGCCTATTGCTGTCAAGTTTTGTACAAAACCCAGAGCGGAAGTTGGTATCTATTTCTTTCAGATCCTTTTCAGACTGTATGCTTAGGCTACGGAGCGTGCCGCTTTTCTAAATGGGAAGTCTACAATCCCGCAATTTTGGCTAAGCTCCCTCCCACTCTGTGCAACAGGATGGTGGGCTCTATTTGGTGTGTTGATATGCACATATGGGGCATAGACAGTTGGTGAATTCTAAAGGAATGACCTTCAGGACTGACATTCTTCTATATTTTCATGTTTTTGTCATGCTGTGGTGGGTTTGTTCATTCCTCTCTCATCTCCTCCGAGTGAAAAACTCTGCAGTCTTCCAGACAGCGTCTCTCTCTCTCTCTTTCTCTCACTCACTCAGTCAGACCATCTGTTCCCAGATTGCAGACTTCTCTGCATGAGTACCAGGTAACAGACGTGACTTCGCCCAATAACTACAGCAAAAAAGGCTTTCGCACACTCTCTGCAATCTGTGAACATATGATCAGTCTAGGATAACGTGTCGTGCCAAACACACACCAGAGAAATTTCTGTGTAGTAACAGAATGAACCCTGAAGTCGGGTACTTGGCAACCCTGAACCTGGCATTTCCTCCGCGTGTTTCGAAAAGAGGCTTCTGTGCCTGCAGAAAGTCTGTGTTCCTGCCCCAGTGCGTTTTTCTTGGGGGATGGAAGCAATGAATGCTGCTCTTGGGTTTTGCTTAAAGGGAAGCTGGTAGCACCACTGCCCCATGGAAGCCCATGAGGTTGGTGTGGGGCTGAGGTCTCTGTTCTCTCCTAGCAGCTCCATAATGAGCATGTGCCAAATGTCGGGAGACACCAGAAAGGACATTTTTTTCCACTTCTTATTATCTTCACTGGATTCTGCCCATTTTGTGAGCAGGATATAGAGAGACTGGTATCCTGTACACGTGTGTGTATAACTTAGCTATAAATAGATATCTAACTATTTTACCCCCCTTCCCATTGTCACATCAGTCCTCAAAGGACCGTAATTAGACTGAATATTAAAGCAGGGTGTTCTGACTGGTGGGAGCTGCCGCTCACGTTAACAACCAGTGAGCGATGGCCTCAAGCCTGTACCGCTCTTTTTTCTGTAATGGCTGAAAAATTAAGAAGCTGGCTTGAAGCTGAGGGGCCATGTGTGGGTACCAAAGACGGATAAGATACAAAGCGACAGTTTGTTGAGCTATCCTGTGATCTGTGGACCAAGATCAATCTTTATCGCAGTACGTTCTGAACATATTCCAACAAACGGGTAATATATTTAGTTTTCGATAAGTGGATGTGTGTGTTAGATGACACATGTTCGTTTTGTGTTCTCTAGTGACTTAAATAGAAATAATAAGAAACAAAGTCATACAAATTAGTACCCAAGAGAAACTACTCTGGAGGTTGGAAGGGAATTTACTAGTAAATTTTACTTTTAAAATATCTTTTACAGCGTTATTTGATATCCCTTGGATTTCTGATGAGCAAAGGAATTGGTCATCTGCTACATAGCGCTACGTGAAAGAATAGTTTGAGCAACTCAAAACACAAGTTCAAAGATTTTCACAAAGGTGGGAGATCTTCAGTATATCGCATCTGTGTGTGTGCTAGTTACTACAGAAATAAACCAAAGTCATATTCAGAGAGACAAGATGCATTTATATCTTCATTTATGATTAACCTGCCTCATATGGTGCTGCCTGGGTCTTGGTTCCCAAGAGCCAACGTCCATTATGATGGTTACAATATGGAAAACAAGTGTTAGAACAGTATCTTGAGAAGTGTCAGCCTTGGAAGAAGACCGCTTTCTTGTACACAGCCTGCAAACGTAGGAGAAAGAGATGCTCTGTGTGTCTGATTGGCATGGTTTACGAGAAAAGACACTAAGTGTATAAGCTGTAAGCACGTGAGCTATTGCTGCACGCATAACTACTTGTCTGGGCACCCACACTTACTGCTGCATGCTTAATTAGGGGCAGGCTGGTTTTGGGATGAGCGTGCATGTCTTCTGGATGTTTACACAAGAATGTACTCTAACAGGCAGGGTCACGTATGGTGCTTTTTTGTTTCTCATGCACAAATGTAATGAGGCCCTATGGTGTAAAGTGCCTATCTCACAGCACAGACCACATGTATTGCAATGCCATCTGTACGTGAGCTAACTGGGAGCTCACAGCTAAAATATGACCCTGGTCTGGTATTTGAGAGACATCACCATGCTGAATGAGTTTCTCCTGTGTTTTTTTCCTGTTTACCAAGCAGTTGTTGTTTGTGATATTAACTACTGGATCCTCGAGAGAATTAAATACAGGTAGGAGAGCAGTAGGAGATGCGGTGGGGTAATTAAGTGGGTAGGTTGACCTCGCTTTTCCTCATGCCGTTATAACATTTCAGCCAGTCAGTGCTGCTCAGGCTACACTGAGAAACCTCAGAAGGGTGTTCTCTGTGTGTTGGGGCTGTGTGCTCAGTGCCTGGGGTGTGCGACTGTGCAGTGCTGAGCCCGGGACACGGGAGTGCCCTTTGTCTCGCCGGGGAATGCCAAAGGAGTTGCTTCCTCTACCTCCCTCTCTCCAAAACAGGGGTAATTTTCCCAGGGAGTTCGGAATGGTTTCTTGAACCTAGAGGTAAAAATGGACGATACAGTATGTTTCTGGTACGCACGGCAGGAAAACGTGCATTCTGGCTTTGGGAGAAGAGAATTCACTTGTGTAACTGCAGCAGAGGCAGCTGCTGAGCACGCAGGCGTGCTCAAACGTTTGAGAGTGAAATGGTTGTAGGCTAATACCAGTGAGAAGATTTTGACTGTAAACAATTTATTCGTTGCTATTCTTTCCTGAAAGATTAGCTCCCAATTTGGAACAAATCTCCCTTTATCCAAGGCCCCCTACTTTCTCTGCTTTTGGAGAAAACAGGAAAAAACAATCATTTAACTGATGGAGTGGTAATATTTCTGTCAGAAGAATTGCTTTGTTCTGGAAATCAAAATGATCTGGGTGTGATTACCTCTGTGTAGAGATTTGCGTTTTCAGCATTAGGCAGAAGGTGTTAAACAAATGTTGACTCTGACTTCTGCATTTTTCTCTCATCTTAATTCTTTACTTTGTGCAACTGCTTCTGAAACTTGGAACTAAACCTTCCTTTTCATGTTCTTTTTTGTGTTTCTTTCACTGTTTCACCCACATCTTTCTGCTTTAATGCTACAATAGTGTGTGGGAGGATTAGTTACACTGATTAAAAAAAAAATAAAAAAAATAGAGCAAGTATGAATTAATCTAAAAGCCAGACACCTTCATTAAGCAAACTAGGGAGAATAATATATATATAATTAGCAAGACTTCTGCTTACTGTATGCTCTAATGTAATGTATTATCCATCTAATTATTTTAAAATATTAATAATTGCCTTGAAATTGTTAGCTACTGTTGTTAATAGCCAATTAGGGCTACTCCTAAAAGGGACCTATTTGCTGATAATAATAAAATTTTAGAAAATCAGGCTCCTTAGCCACATTTGCTTTCATACTTCTTTTTGTGTGTTCCTTTTCATAAGCTGTAATTCATTCCTCTTCTGTAACACAGAAGCGCAAAGAGAGATAAACCCACATTTTATAATAGGTGTTTACACTGGTAAAAATAGTGCCAAAGACCTTTTTTCTCCTTTTTGATAACACAAGTGCACAAACTGTCAGTACAATTTCCAGCGTCGTGGAAGCTCCTCTGCTTCCTGCTCTGCGCAGCGCTCTTCGCATCGTACCTGTACGCCACAGCGAGGGAGCGTGACTGATACCAGCACAGCCTCTGACCTATTCTTAGAAGCGTTTTTTTCCATTTAATGTTTGTGTTCTCAGAATAGTGAATTGCAGATATCGTATTCTTGTTCACTAAGCTCCTCTTCTGCAAGATCTGTGCTCCTGTTTCTCTTCTACTTAAATTTTTGCATCTGTTTTCTTCCATGTGATCGTAAATTAATGTACAGATCATTGCATGGTGGGCGGAGGGCTAGAAAAAGCTAATTTTTTCTTTCGCATTTACTTTGCAATAGAGAAAGGGATATACAGAAATGCCCAGTTGTGGCTGAAAGCTATGAAGGCTGTAGCTTACTTTTTCTTCCTCCCTGTCATGGCTGGATGTTTACAGAAATGACAGTAGCAAATATTTCTTGACGAACAGAAATATTGGTTGTTCTGTCAGTTTTTGATCTTGTTGAGGTGCTTATCGTGAGCAGCAGGATGTGGCATCTCCCTGAAACAAGGACATGATGGGTGTAGGAAATACAGCACTTCCCCAGTCCTCCACATGTCAGTGTGATCCCAATTTAGTATCTCCTATCTATATCTTATCTGGTTAAGGTTTTGAGGTTGCAACGAGCTTCTAACCTTTTTAGGGCCTTTTCAACACCCTTTCATTTTTGGTAACAGTTACTCTCAGGCAGTAAACCTGTAGCTCTCAGGGTCCCTATGGCTGTGCCTACAGATTCTGAGCGAGCAAGTTGGATTCAGCAGAAACCCGTAAGGAGCTGGTGATTCAATGGTCCGGTCTGGTATTGGTTGACATGAGGGCAGCCTGTTAAATAAGCAGAGATGCTTCCACTCGCATTCAGGCTGGTTGTGATCCATTAACTGTTGCCTGATTATGCTGACTTAAAATGAAAGGGAAGGTTTGAATGAAAACTCTTCCTACCACTGCTGACTTTGATGGGACATAAACCGTACTTTGCAAATCCATTGGAGGTCTTTGAAGAGGTCAGTAAGGAAGTGAATAAGGCTGAGCTAGTTGTTATGTTTGTTAGGCTTTTGATGAAGTCCTGTGCTGAAGGCTTCTAAGGGAAACCATGAAAATACACCATGGATCTAATTAACAGAGGTCTGCAGTATCTGTGCTGAGGCAAACACATCATAAACAGCTGGGACAAGTAGATGAACAGAGCGGTGAGAACGTTTGAGGGTGATAGGAGTTAGTTACTCAGAGTAGTAAACATGAAGACCACCTATAAGGAAACACAGGGAGCACCTCAGGTGACTGTGAGGCAAATGAAATTTGGCATGCATGAATCTAAATGGGTGTACGTCGGAAAAAGCAATCCTAAATTCGCACACAAAATTACAGGCTCTGAGCTGATGGTTATGATTCAGGATCACAACCTTGGGATTGTAATAGTTAGTTCCATGAAAACGTTGCCTCAGTCCCGAGCATCAGCTCAAATGTTTAGTGAGAAAAAAGACTGGAGAACAGCTCTGTGAATTGGCGTTCACCCACGTTTTGAGTTGTGTACACAGTTCCAGTCCTTTCATCTCCAATGGGACGTCACACAACTGGAAGATGTTCTTGGAAGTGCAGAAAGGGTGAAATGACGTCCATAGCATGAATGGGCTGCATACACTGGCACCGTTCACTTTAGAAGGCATGTGATAGACCTCAAACTGATGAGTGAAATGGACAAAGTGGATAAGAATTGCCTCTTTGCTGTCTCTCTTCCAAAGCAAAAACCAAGGACCATCAAATGAAGCTCATAGGAGCCAAGTTCAAAGGAAATTGAAGGAAGCTTGGTTTCTTCATGCAACAGGCAGTAGATGTGTAACTGCTCCCAAAGGACATGGGTGCTGCTGGAGGTTTACACGGGTTCAAGGAGAGATTGCACAACTCTCTGGATCAGAAATTCATTAAAAATTGTTAAATTGCAAAAACTGCATCCACTCAGAAAATTCCTGCAGCTAAAAACGGTTGTGATGTGGGAGAACCTGTCATACATACATGCCCTCTTTCTGCTTTTCTCTGCTCTGCTCCTTATGAATCCTGCTGGAGACAAACCCTGGGCTCAGTGGGCATTTGGTGTGAAACACTAGGGCTCTCTTTATATTCTGACACCACTCTGGTCCTGTTCCTCTGTGGTGTCAGGAGGGATGTGGGCTGTGTACAAACGGCTGTGGGAGTGAGAAACTTTCCTTTCTTTCCCATCTTGGATGCTATGATACGTATCTGTTGATTAACCAACAGTTGATCACCCCATCCTTAACTGACCAAGCCTGCCTTGCCAGATAAAGCACAGTTTTAAACTGGGCTCTAAAAATAAGACACATCTGCAGTACTGGGGAAAGCTGCAGCAAGCAACTATAACAGCTGACAGACCTGTGAGACCTAGAGTCTTCCATATCCCAGAACAAAACAAAAAATCTTTTGTATTGCCTGGGAGGAAAAGCTATCAGAAACTGTGATAGTATTTCCTTCATTGTGACTTTATTTCTAGTAGCTCCTAGACAGAGAAAAGAAGAATAGAAATCTGTCTTCTGCATGATCGTTGTTACAAAAGGCTGTAGGAAGATCATCTCTGCTCACTGGTGACTTCCTAATTTACAGCAATACACTGCTGGAGCAGAGTGAAAATTCACTAAGCTTGTACTTCAGAGGACAAATCTGAAGGAAGGACAGTGTGTAAGCTGTACTACTAGTCCAGGAAGTGTGCTGGCAGTGATGGGAGCAGCGTTGCTATTGTGACTCAGAGAAAACAGCCCAGACATGACTCTTCTGTTTCTCCCGCTGCAGCTGTGTGTGAGCAGCAAAGCAAAACTCATTCTCCCTAGCTCAGCTGCTTGGACTGGAGCTCCTTTGCCCTAGTGAGTGGCTGAGGGGTATTTTATGATCAGAGTTTATCTCAACACTTTTTTGAGTGATTCCCAGTTGCTCCAGAGAGAAAACACAAGAACGGACACCGCTGCTGGCTCCCCAGTTCCCCATGGTCTGGATGTTGGAGAATATGTTTATACTGCCAAAGCTGGGGTCCCCAGGTTCTCCCGTACTCACAATAGTTTGGACTGTAGTTTTAGTCACATCACTGTCCCAGTAAAGGAGGATTATTCTACGAGATCTGTGTGATCTGTAAACATTGCCTTTCAAGTAAATCCATTTTAAAATTTTCTAGCAGAAGGTTTTTCAATTATAAGTGCAAATATATGATGGCTCTACCCATGTATATTAAATAATCTTTATCCAACTTAGAAAGGTTTCACTGTAATGTGATTTGACAAATACAAAAAAAAAAAAGGATCTAGAATTTTCACATCCATAGATTCAAAATGCTAATGATTTCCCTTTTAAATATCTTATAGTAGTTGCGCTGTGTTCATTTCAAAACTAATTTTGGTATTACCTAACATGAACATTTTTAAAGTTTCTGTGCTGAAGGACATTTTGAAATTTGTGGTCCAATTCTGATTTAGAACGAAAGGAAACTTCCAAATGTTGCAATTTTTTTTTTTTTTTTTCTCCCTGGAGAAGAAATGTGGGAATTTTATCAGCTGCATTTGAGCTGTAACAGAGCAGATGGATTTATGCTTTTTCCTGGTTTCTTTGTACAATCCCATCTCTTCTTGTGTGTGGAATTCCTATAGTTATACTTATTGCATGCACATGATTGTCCATTTTTTGTGGAAGCAGTGTTCTTTTTATCACCAATATTGTAGACAATGAAAACCACCTCATTTCACCTGAAAAAAGAGGAAATACATTTTGAATGTGTATCATGGAGGAATTGCTTTTTAATTAATCTCTTTAGTTTCAAAATTATTCACAGACTGAACAGAATTAATTTTTTTTAATATCTTACGTTAACTGGTTGATGTGAAATAACAGGAAAAATATGGCTCATTCTATGCTATTATTCCATTCAATCATTAAATCACTTTGGAAGATTTGGATTTGACCAGGTATACGCAATTTGTGTTTGTTAAGTTCTGCATTTTTAGTGGTTTAAAATCTCAACTTCAGAAATTTTAGTTATGTTATAAACATATATGGAAAGAGACAAGGAAGGACTTTTGGGAAGAAGTTCTGGGGTTTTTTGGTGAGTTGAAAAATGATTTGGAACAAAATGGACACTTGAATCATAAAACCCCACAGTAAACAACTAGAATGAATTGATTTGAATTTCTAACTGCTGTTCCTTTAATCTTGAACATAGAAATGGATATGTGTCAAACCCCTACCCAGTTGAAGAAAAAAGTCCTCTAAAATAATTAAATTATAGAAAAGAAAGAAAGGTGATATGGCTCAGGACATTCCCATTGGAAACTGTCCTGAAGGAAAACATGTCTGCCTCAGTACAAAGTGGGTTATTAGAGGGGGTGATTTTTAAGAAGAGACTGAGGGAACTTCCATTAGGTTTTGACTCTCATTGACATGTTAGGAAAATTACCGACTACTGAGATGTTTCATTAAAAAGAATTCTGCCACTGGAAACATTATGATTTCTTGGCTAGCACAGGGTTGTTTAGCTTTTAAGACCAGAAGAGATGACTATAATCATCTGCTCTGACCCTATGAATAAAATGAGCCACAGCAATTCATAAAATAATTCAAGCCACCAGCTGGAGTGTAGGTTTTGGAAAAGGGCCCAGTCTTGAAAAGTAAAGAGCGTCTCAAAACACCAACAAAATAAAATGTCTGGGCAACATTTGACACTTATCTTTGAAGTGTCAAGGAGAGGCTAAAAAGCTTTAAAATGCCCAATCCGTTGTTGTTGTTTGGGTGGGTTGGTTGTGTGTTGGTGGTTTTTTTTGTTGTTGTGTGGTTTTTTGTTTGTTTATTTGTTTTGATTTTTTCCCCCCAAATGGTGACTTCAGTTGGCTGTAGTTGATACCAGTAAAGTGTTACTGTAAATAAAAAGTGCATGGAACATGCTCAACACCTTCCCAAGGATTTCCCCTCACCCCTCCCTGTATAGTATTGCCTGAAGTAGTCACCTTGGCCCTGACTTTTACCCCTTCTCTGAAATGTGCTCATTTCCTTTTGTGAAGTCTGAGGATCCACTGGAGAATTAACATCAGACACTGCATCCCAAGCTCGAAATGGGCTGTAGTGAAAGTTGAGACTCCTGCACACTTCACTACTTTGTTTAATCCAGAAGTCAAGAAGGGATTTATCTAACTTAATAAACAAGTTGTTAAGAAACCTAAATAGCACAGTGCTCTTACGAGACTCTTAAACAAAGGTTTACAAACTTTGTCCATAGAAATATGGCTGAGGGGCACTACCATCTCAGGGGAGTTTCTTTATGAAATGGCTGAAGCTGTAAAAACAAATAACAAACTCTTTCCACCCATGCCCAAATTCCAGTATGAAAAGACACACCGATAATTATAGTTCCTTCTTTCTTCTAATGGTGTTTATCTTGCCTGTTTTATTATTTCTTCCCCTATAAAGTTTAATTTCAATATTAGGCTGCGTTATGAAAATAAATCCTGTAGCTGTTGTTATACCATCTCACAGGACAAATATCTATGCATATTGGATGTCTTCAAGGCCAGGCTGGATGTGGCTTTGAGCAACCTGGTCTAGTGGAAGGTGTCCCTGCCCATGGCAGGGGGGTTGGAACTGGATGATCTTTAAGGTCCCTTCCAACCCAAACGATTCTGTGATTGTATATAAAGAGTAACCATCTTAAAATTCTTTGCTGTGTACTTTTGAGTAACAGGTAAGATTTTTTCCTAGAGTTTGATTCTGTAATAGCCTGTCTCCTGCCTTCCAGGCTTCTAAACTCCAGTATGACATTTAGGTTTTCTTTCTCTCCTCCTTTTCCTTCTCTAGTACCCACTCTATTAACTTCATCTGCAACATGTGCTAGGAAACAGGGATATCAGTATGCTAAAAAGCCTTATTTTTAAGGAGCACCAATCTTTTTAGAAGACATCCTCAATATGCCTAATGTTTCAGTTAAGTACAGATTTTTGTATTGTGCCTGCAGCTGGTCATATTCTTTCCTTATAAATTGTACAGAGCTCCTTGGTCCAAAGTGTGAGAGTAAACAGTATCCTAGAAGTAGTCATTATCCCAGTGCACCCCTGAAATGTATGTCAAGCAAAGCGCCACAGCTGGAGCAAGATCACTATTTTTAGGGGGTTGCACACATCTGATCTCCTACCTTAAAGTGCATCCAGTGTTTGTGCTTTCCCCTGTAGCAACTCGCTGATGAGCACGGCCGTATGGTTTGCAAAGCATTGGTGGTACATGTACACGTGTAATTGATGTCCGCGTGTGGCAGAGACATGGTACAGGTGACTCACAAGCACACGCTTCACCTTCCCCCCCAAAACACCACTCCAAAACCCCAGGCGTGTTCTTTTCTTGCATATTTGTGATACACAAAGGTGAGCTCAGTGGTTGGTTATTCTGCAGCTCCTTCACTTTTAACTTCCAGTTCACTGAAGGGCTCTGTGAATTACATGAGAATGGATCTTTTTAGGGTATTATTGATATCAGGCAAGTTAACCATGGTTTATAGTGAAACAAGTGATTTCTCATCTTCACTGTGTCCTCAGTTTGGTTTTGATTTGCAAGTTCCTTCAGTCAGTAAGTCAGTCTCGCCTAGATGAGAATACATGCCTTTGATTTTGAGCTTTTGTCGCACAGTGCATTTTGCTGAATCGTTACAGGAAAAGAAATTGGTTTTGTAAGAATTAAGCATATGCCATCCTCCAGTTAAGAACTGACAGATCTCTCACCTATATGTTTCTTAGTTACCCTGCAAGTCTTGTTTTCCTTCGTATTTTCAAGGAAGCCAATAGAGGGAAATAAATTGTAAGTTGGACATGTTATACATCTGTAAACATCCCCACGCACAAACTCGTAAGCCCTTCAGCCCACCTGAAGGTAAGGAGAGCCTTCCTGAAGTGCTGAAACATTATTGTTTGCTGTCTGGTACGGTGCGCTGTGGAGGTGTTGTCCTAGGCATGACCCTGTTTTGCCAACCGCTGTCATCCTCATGAATAATTACACTCAAGCCAGTGGAGAGCCGTGCGCAGGGAGGGGTTGTTTTCATGAGTCAGACTTGAGGAATTAAATCCCGCATTTTTCCAGCAGGCTTCTAGATGTGGTTGGGAAGAAATGTTACAACTTGCTGTGTATGCTGTCCATCCAAACATCACTGCGTAGCTGAAGCTGGATGTTTAAGTAGGTTATACATATGGTCATTTCACTCTGTGACGGCTGTTGGTGTAGCAAGAGGCTGCAGGGCCGGTTGTGGGGATAGAGGGATAAAACTCGGCACAGGCTGCACCCAAAAGAGAGGATGTACTACCTGCTTCCAACAGCACGCCCTCTTCTCCTGACACCTAAGATTGGTTAGGTCTATGTCCAAAGTGTGCTTTTTGTTACCTAAAATGTTATTCTATATGGCTTTCAATCCTCTTATCAGGCATAAAAAGACAAACTCCCCATGGCAGGGGGGTTGGAACTAGATGATCTTTAAGGTCCCTTCCAACCCTAACCATTCTGTGATTCTATAAATTATCTTGGCATCTAGTTCTTTATTACAATGTTTTTATCAGTGAAAAAAGCAATAGATTTCAAGTTAGCATTAAAGACGTGTGATTTTGAGATACCAAACAGCTTCTCATGTATCACATTTAACCCAGGGAAAGAAAAAAAAGATGTCTTCTCTCTGACTCTTTGACCACTGCTGAAGCACGGTACTTTGTAGTGTTATCCCGCACCCATTTGTCAACCGTACCAAATTGATTAGGCTTCTGTAACATTTTTATTCTGCACATGAAGTTCTCTCCTCAGCAATCTCTGCCTCCCAAAATGTACATTCATCATTAATTACAAAATCAATGGGAGAGATGGTCTGGACGTACACAACTGATGGCTTCCCTCTTCTGATTAGCATAACCTACCAATTTATTATGGGGAGTGAATAATGCAGTTGCTGACCCTGTGAAAAGGGGCAGGTCACCTGCTGTAAATTCCTTAACAAAATGTGGTGTCATGTGCCTTTTCATTCACTGAGTGTTTACTGTGTGTTTGGAGGGATCCACCTTCTTTCTGAGCCCAGATTTCTCTTGTATCTCTTGCAAAGCAACAATCATAAATTTGGACGTTTAAATGTTGAAAGACTGAGAGGTTCCTCCCGAAAGCTGCAGTGATTAAACCGAGAGCCGCACAGTGCTGAGACTGCAACTGTGAATAACGTATTAAAAAAAGATGAAAAGATAAAAAAAAATTTGGTCCCTTCAAACCCAATGATGTTTCTTGCATGAGAAAGGTGATTGGAATTTAGGCCACAGTGTGCATACTTTCCTGTGTTTTAGCATATTAAAACAGAGAAATTTCCCAGATATTTCTTTCACTCTGTACTATATTCAGATTAGAGGCTTCCATTTCTCTCTTCTCAGAGAAGTAAGCTTTCAGTCACATTTTCCAAAACAGCTTCTGTAGTCTTTCAGTAGCTAACTGTTTATAACCTCACCAGCCAGGTCACTTATGAAAATGTTATTTCCTGTAAGAGCCAGGAATGCAGCTGATATTTAATGAGTTTTCCTTTAATAGATGGATAGAAGAACCATCCCCCTCCCCCCCTTTCTTTTTTTAACGACAGTCAAGGATCAGATGCTGATGTCGTTGTCCATGTTGCACCTTGAGATTTTGTAGCATGGAGATTTTATTGGAGTTTTAGGGAGAGTAAAAAATGATTTCCAATTAATTAACTGCAAGAGAGCCATTCACCTCAGCAGGATTTGGACCAGGTTTCAAGTGATTCTTAGTGACCTTAATGAACTTTTTTCTAGGGATTATAAAGTCATGCCCTGTAATGTTTAAATTGGGGTATTAAAACTTAAGGTATGAACTGAACTGAAGCTACAGTAGCATTATTAGAAAATTGTCATCTATGATAAATAAATGGGGGAGAATACCTCGGGGAGAATAAATCGGGGAGAAGCAGGGCTAATACTAGTATTTACAACAAAATTTAAGCCAGGCTATGAAAAAGAGTAATGATAGTTGTTTTCCTTGTTATTCCATTGTAATACAAGTATCTATGTGTTAGAGGTCAACAGAACTTACGCATGGTTAGAAACATGCCTTAAACCGAAGACGTTCTCTCACTTGGCACGAAGAGGAATTTATTATCTGATTTTATTAGCACTTCTCGATTGCTCCTTGAGCTAATTTTGCAATAGTCCCAATGTGATTACCATTCATGTTTTTTTGTCTAGACCTCAGTGAACGAAATTACTGCAGTCTCTTGCTCTTCATATGTACGTTCTGAGTCAGATATTCCTCTCCAGAATACTTTCCAAAAGGATTAATAGGTGAAGGTCCAATTGCAAAATCCAAGACTTAGTCGACTTAAATGGTGGTGTCTTTCAGCACAGAAAATAAGTGCAAAGTGCACATGAGTATTAAACCTACACTGCTAGTGGTGCTTCCCTCCCAAATATATTTTTCTATGATTTGCTTCATTATTATGTCTCATGTTCCAAATCATGGGGTTTTCCCATGTTTGTCAGCTCCTCAGTCATCTGGCAGGATTTCTTGGTTGTTATTTTCCAGTAGCAATATTTTCATTATATTACTACAGTCCTTGCCAGAACCCCTTTGTCTCACTTTAAATAATTCTTCCAGTCTTATAGTGTGCTCATCAAACCTCAGCAGCCATCTACTGAGCTCCTGTCTTAGCCAACCTACATATACAACTCTTTAATTACCACAACACAGGAAAAAAGGTAAGATGTATGAAACAGATCCAATTATTCCTGCATGAATAAGGTTTTCTTAGCTAAACCGAGGCCCTTTTCATGTGGAAAAAAGCTTGCAGATTACTGGCCCATGTAACTACATTTATGAAGTTTTCTGACAGCACTTTATTGATTTATTTGTCTGTGATGCAGTTTTGCTACATTTTATCATGTAAATATGTACTCGGGAGCATTTATAAAATGCAGATTATTGACCCAGTCCTATAAATATTTACTAACAGTTTTAAAACTCAAATGATTTGACCTGGTTGCATAACTATTCATTCTTTAAAAGAGAAAATGCCACCGTAGTATATCTGTTTGGAATAAAAAAAAACCCAAACCACCTAATTATCCCAAAACGCTGTTAACAGTACTTTCAGAGTAATTTCAAGCTCTACACGTTGTGCATTTCCCTTACAATGGCTTGCAAAATTATTTTTAAAATATGATTTTTTTTTTTTTAATTATAGGGAAAAATAAAAGTTTCAATTCTACAACTTGTTTTCCAAGTTTCAGCCCAGAGAAAAATTTTTATGGTTGAGTTACAAACCTCTGAAAATAAGGGTTTATAATGGAAACACTGACACCACTTTAACCGTACCGGCACTAGGACTGCAGTGTAACATACACTAGAAAGAGAAAACGAGATTAGAGATGACATTTAAGACATCAGGCCTTCTCCAGGCTGTGGGAAAAAGAACCGTGTTCTATTTTTTTCCACAGCCTGAAAAAGGCCTCCTGGTCTAAGTGTCACCTTTAATCTGATTTCCCATTCATACTGTGTATTTAATTAGCCCATTTTTTAATTATTATTGACAGCAACTTGTTGCAGTTTTAGGTATCAAACCACATCCAAATTGTGGATTTCCTAGCTAGGGTACGTCAGGGCGGTGGGGAAGGTACCAGGGAGACCCAGTAGTCTGTAATGTTTACGTGTTGAAGAGTCGTCGTCCCGCAGCCGGCTGGATCCTGCTGCTACCAGCTCTGCCCCTTGCACCCGTGCCAGATGGGGGAACTGCAGGGCTCTGTGCCTATGCAAGCCACTTTTCCTAAAGGCCAAGTAAAAGATGACAATTAAATACACTTACCCTGGAACCTCTGGGAGCAGTACCCAGACTGATATCGGTAGGAGATCCATATCTTTAGGGTGAACAGACAGAACACATCTACCCTGTCTATATTGCTAGAATGGTCAGGATAGAAACTTGCGCTACATTTGAACTGCATTTTCAGTGCTCATCTGATCCATTCTTTTCATTGCTGCACTCACAGTAGATAAAGATACTGGAAACTACCATTCTCCAAGAAACGTATCCTGCAAGGTCAGTAATAGTGGCAAATTTATTACTGAAGGAATTGCTTAGTGGAGATGCTTTGTTCCAGCACTGTGCAAGCTGATATACTTACTAATGTGGGGATAAACATGACCTATTCTTTTCCCTGTATGCAAGTAGGTGTATAATACTGTATATTTTGTTTTGTATGCATGGTGTCTCCTTGGCAGGTAGTCTGCAGGCAGCCATTCCCAGCTGCTAAATGTTCAAGGAAACATGATTTGAATTGCTCTCTACACTGTGGGAGAGTGGCCAGGAAAATAATTCACATTTAATATAATGAATGGATTCAGTTTCTGTGGCAAAGATCTAGTAAACCTTGTGTACCTGGGTAGATATTTTGGATCTTAATTTACAGAAAAAGATGTGAATAATAATTATTTTCTCTTCTACAAATTTTAAAGCCTAGGCTAGCTCCCACAGAAAACCTAGATTATGAATGATTTGATAAAGTTGAGCTTTTCATGTTCATTTTTCAACAAGATTTTGGCATCATTATTGGCATAATACGATATATGACTTTGTGTTGTTTATAGATACGGAAAAATGCCATATACTTTATTTAATTCTTAGGAAATACAAAAGTTCTTTTAAAAATGTTCTTTCCAGTGGTTACACCTCTGACTGAACAGTGCTTTTTTTGTGCAAGGCAAATGTGACAAAACATCGCATGATGATTTGGAAGGCCAGTTGTTACTGAAGCTCCTGTAGCAGGCTGGTAACCCCAATTCTTGTTCATAGGCAACTGCTGGGAAGCAGAACATTCTTCCAGAAGCACCTTCTTGGTCATACAGGGTTGTGAGTGTGGGACATGAAGAACGGGCAGAACAAAAGTTGACGTTGGGAAAGCCAAAGCCTCCACTGAAGGCTACAGCCGTGCTGATGTACATGGAGTGCTAAATTATTGCAGGGGACATGCTGAACCCCCCAGCCTCTGTCTCGCTTGTGACACCTTCCAGACATGTTTCTGGCCTGCAGGGCCAAAACAGGAGTTCTGAGAAAAGGTTCTCAACACATAGAAGGTGAGATGAGTTAATCTGAAAGAGCTCTGTTAAACACGTGCAATGGAGGGAGTGGGCACTGATGGTAATTTCGCCTGATCCAGCCCCAATGTGTTCCCATATACCGCAGGTTTAAATGATTACATGGGCTTCCATGCAAAAAACCAATTTAACTAACCATGCAGTATTGCCCTCTGTCGCCCTGGCACAGCTCTGTGTGCAGGTGATTCTGTCCCACCCAACCTGAAACTACAGACATGACCTGCTGTTTGGTAGATGGGATGCATGTATTTACAAAGCAAAGCTCGTGGCTGGTGCACGTGGATCTGCAGCTTTCAAAATCCCACCAGCCGTGCAAGTCCTTCATCCAGAAAAAATCTCGTATGCACAGGTAAATGACCTTAGAAGTGTTGTAGCTGTAAGTCACATTAAGTCCGCACTAGGTCTTTTTCTTTGTTTGCTTTTGAAACATTTTGAATTATCGTTCCAAGCATTTTTGGTAATACTACTAGTCCCTACGCTGTCTGAGACAGCGGTAGATTAACTGTGGGCTGACAGTGTGCAAGGGAAAAGAGGATGTGGCAAAAATTTGCCTAGGTTCAGTACTAGCTCTGATTTTCCAACACACAAACCTGAAATTCGTTGGTGGGAAATCAAGCAAAGAAAACCAGCCTACTGGCTAAATTTGCTGAAGCATAGGAAAACTAAAGCGTTGAGCGTCATACAGCTCTAGACCCAGCATATCTAATTCTAGCAAAACTTCATGGCTTCATGCTGCGTTTCATCCTCTGGAAGTCAATGCTACTGTTTCCTCGTGGGTTATTTCCTTCTTGTGTACCACAGAGACGTGGCAGTGGAAGCTCGGTTTCGGTGTGCATGCACAGCGTTTGAGTTATCTCATTCCAACAGCAGGCTCTGTTCTGCATCACAGCATTCGTAGGAGGAGACAGGAAGAACATTACAATGCTAAATTGTGAAGATTTACAGGAACAGTTTTCAGTGATAACCTTATAGTTATGCTAATCAGAAGCTACTTAAAATATCACGTTGATATTATAGCACCACTGCGCATAATCCAGAAACTATTCGCTGTGTTTCTCCCCATGTTCATCTTACAACTTGGTAGGCACCTTGGTTGGAGTTGACTGAACAGATTTGCACTGGATGATGAAGTCTTTTTCCTCTAGATTCACCTTGGTTGCTTCACCTCCTTGATGAATCTTTTCCTTTAAGTCATCTTGGGAAGCAGCACCACTGGGAAACTGCAGGAATTCTGCAAGAGATGGGGATTCATGTCAGCGTGATGCGGCTTGAGGAATCACAGTACATCTACAGAGGTAACTGACCTGTAGTTTTCTTGTGGTCCCTTCGGATCAGGTTTTAAATCTACCAGCAGCTAACTACCTTCTCAGTGCCCTAACTCAAGCTGAAGCTCCTGAGTGGTCGGAATTGACTCCTTACTACTTTACTGTCATTTTTCGTGCCCTAGACATTCTTCACTCCACTCTGGAGCAGATACTTGAATCACAGTTTCCCAAACCCCAGGGAGCACATTTTTTCCACTACCAAATAGCCTGGCAATGCTGCTTTATCTGGCTCAGAGAGTCTCTTGCTGTTCAGACCAGGCTGAAATGCCCTAGCAGGAAGAGAGCCTGTCTCTGCATCCTGGACAGATGGTTACCGGGTGCTTGGGGCTGGTAAGGAAGTTCTTGCTCTGAGTGAGAAGAATCTGCTGATTATTGTAAAATTGTCTCTCACCACATCAGACATGACTCTGTGGGAAAGGCCACCTCTCGAAAGCCTGTGGGGAAGGAAACAGAGAGGTGCCGAAGCCCTGCTCCATCCTTGGCATCTCATTTCTTAGCTATTCCTCCTGGTACCCTTTTCTAGAAATTGAATTATCTGCACAGGTTCTTGGGGAAACATGTCTTAGCAAAGATATCTAACAAGACAGATTCTATGATGCTGACCCTAAATATGTTTTTGAAAACATTGCTGATAAGCTTTCCTATCTTCTCTTTGTGCTGCTCATTGCAAAAGGGAGGGATTTCCTCTTCAGTTTTAAGAAAATTCCTCTCTGATTTTTACATTAACCTACTAAACAAACAAACAAACCAACCCATGCTAAAATGAAGCTTGACACATTGTGCCTGACAAAAATCCTTAATACATCATGATTTTGCAATAGTTTCATCAGAAACAGGTTATAAAATCTTAGAGTGAAACTGCTATTACATGGACAGAATATTGCCTAAAAAGGATCCTGCTACTTATAGCTACTGGGAAATGCCAAATCCTGGAGTCTGGTCTCAGTCTTCGTTTGAAAATTTATTTCATCAAGTCCCATGGAGTTGTGCATCTTCAGGTTCATAGAATCACAGAATGGT
>NW_010271222.1:0-68395 GCF_000690775.1 Eurypyga helias
TCAAGGCCAGGCTGGATGAGGCTCACACAGGCGGAGGAGGCATTTCAGGCTGACCAAACAGACACTCTCCTGTTTCAGGCAGTTTCTCAGCAGTATGAGATCAGCCTCAAAGGTGAAATGTCAGTTTTCTCCATGTCTGACCCGGGTCGGATGTGCTTGGCACCGCAGTGCAGCATGTCCCGGGACAAAGCTTGCAGGCGGGGGCACGAGAGGGGTGAGGGGCGCTAGGGGGCTGGCTGAGCCGTCAGGGCTGCGGCAGCACGAAGGGAGGAGGGGCCAGCCATGTAGATGTGCAGTGTAGATGGTTGCTGCATGCACTGTATTTGACTGTCTGAATCCAGTTTGCCATGGTGCACACTGAGCATGACACACTGGTGGGTTTGCTTTTCCATGTGTGTGAATGTGCCATCCAGCTAGGACCTTTCCAAGCAGAAAAATCCAACAAACTCGTGTGGCCATTGCCTTGGGGCGAGGAACAGGGAAGAAGAAAGGTCAGGGATGCCACAGCTCAAGCTAATTAGGAATGATATTTGAATTTCTATGTCAGACATATATTCTGTGCAAGGCCTGAAAAGAGATCCTGTGCAGTGACAATTGTTAGTGATGCATCACATTTAAGAAGGCTGTAAGCTGTGGAAGCCAGCCTTGGATTAAGGTGTTAGAAAGTATGTACAGCCTTATGCCCCAAGAAGGTGTTGTGCATCTCCATATAGCATCTTCTAAACCAGTCTGAGGTAGTGAGAGGTAGGTAGGATGTTCCCTTCTCTTGGCTAGGGCTGAAGGAAGAGCATGGCCTTCTTCAACAGCTGGAAAAAGATCCAGGATGTCTGCAGGGTGGGTGAGCTGGAAGCAGGCCAGTCAATCAGCTCTCAGACTGTGGCCATGCAGCATCTCAGTAGCTCCTTCTGGGTTTTATCTTCTCATAGCTCCACTCCATTACTGTGCTCTTGTAACTGAGCCTGCTGAGTTCTTATCCTTACACCTACCCCGGTGATAAAGCCAAGTCTGAATCATCCGACACAACCTGGGCATGTCATTGTGCGAGGGCCGGTGAACCCGGCGTTCACTGGAGGGGCTGACAGCCTCTTGGGGCATCTGCGTGCAGCAGGGTCTGGGCTTCCTCAGAGGGACATCGTCCTTCGCTGAGCTACCAGGGCCTCGGGTGTGGGTAGCACCAGCTGCCAGGTTGTAGGGAGCCGCGGGAGTTACCCCGAACATCTCTAGCCAGCAGCAGAACAGTGAGAGCACTGGGGGCAGGGAGCTCAGTGCGAGGCAATGTGTCACACCGCTGGAAAACAGAAAAAGTGTAGTATGAGTAAAGCAGAATCTGGAGCTCCGCAGAGGGACTGTGTAGTTTGGCGAGGCCTGTTTTTGTGACAGAGATCACACTGCTCTAAGCAGAACAAAAAGTTTGGGTATCGCCACGCTTTGACCACGTGGAGGGAGGTACTGTCAAAAAGATGTCCACAAACCTCCCCAGAGCTTTCAGGGGCAGCACTTTGAGAGCCTGTGTTTGTCCTGCGAGGTCAGAGAGGAGGAGTCTTTTCTTTCAACACCACCAGAGGAGCCAGTGCTGATTGGAAGTCAGGTCAGCAACCCTTCAGTCCTGGTGGCTTTGAAGGCAGCATCTCTGGGATGTGAAGGGGAGAAAACATGAAAGCAGGTGATGGTGATACTCAGCTCCTCAGTCAGCCTCTACAACATGAAACGTCTGCACAAACCCCTTCTTACTGACAGTGACATGCCCGAAGCAGAAATGGCAAGGAGCAGAGGAGGAGCTGGGTGCAGGAGCACACGAGTGAGGCCAATCCCACTGTGTTGCACAATGACATCTGCTCTCCTGGGCAGCATTCCCAGATGGCAAAAACCTCCTTTCTCATTTGTGCTGCATTTGTCTTCTCTTTCAAGAAATTGTCCAGAGTAATCTGAATCCTCAGACTGTGATAAAAATCTGCAGAAGTCCCAGCACTGCAACGAATGGCAGTAGGAAACAAGACAAGGAAAGGTATGGGATGTTATGCTCATTATTTTCCTGCCTGTGGAAAATAACATCTGTGTGTTGAGTCCTCTCCTGCATCAGGGTGACTCACTTATCTGCTGATGCAGACTTTGTGCAGGTAGGCTGGGCGGTGGGGTTGACACCGTGCGTGGCTCTTGCTGCGGCAGGCACGCTGCAAGGGGAGCGCACCGAGGAGAAATCCCAGCGGCCTGGAGACTCCCAGGGCAGTTTCCCACTTACATGGCTGGGGGTGTTCAAATAAATTTGATGGGGATAGAAAAAATCTACTGTAATGGAGTTTCTAGGGTGGGGTTTTAAATTCTGTTGAGGCTGATATTGGTGACAGTGTGAAACAACAGGTCCGACTCAGGCATGTGTAGCTGTATACCCTGGGGAAAACATACTTCTGGTTTACCACGCAGCCTGCTAGTGAGCTGGGAAACTCAGGGAATAAGGCTAACATCCTGGTTGGTGGATGCCGTAGTCTGGAGCAGGAGGAAGCGTGGAGACATCAATTCGGGGAAATCGATGCAGTGTTGTTGGAACAGGGGTGGGAAGTGTCTTGTAGCAGTCAGGGGAAATAAGAGAAACAGGAATAAAGTGAATGTTCTTGGAACAAAAGGTCGATGTTGATAATGTGAAGTGGTTTTGGTGAGCTTTTCCTTCTCTGATTCCTCTTTTAATAGGTTCAATTGCACGGTTCTGCCCTGCAATTCAGGAAGAAGATAGTTTTAATAATTTCTTAGGGTCTCAACAGCCGTTGTGTGGACTCTGCCACTGTTTTGTTTTTTTGGTTTGTGTTTTTTGTGGTGGGTTTTTTTTTGTTGGTTTTTTTTTTTGGTAGCTTACTGCCAAAAGAGGGCAATATGGCCTGGTGGTGATAAGGAGAGGTGATGCAGGGACTGTGCTTGAAGAGCTGTTTGCGCTTTCTTTAGACAGGACTAGGTTGTGATATTATAAAGCAGGTAGCTAAGCCAGGAAGAAAAGGTAACGCTTTGCTGAAAGCACTGTGTGATGCATATTGCTGCAGAGCATTGCTATAACATACATGGACATCCTCTACTTGTAGCTTGTGTTAGCAAGAGAGAAGAGTTTATACGCAGAAGAGTTATACTGCATGTGGACTTGTTACAAGGGCCTGTAGTGACAGGACAAGAGGTAACGGGTTTAAATTGAAAGTGGGGAGATTTAGATAGGATGTAAGGAAGAAATTCTTCCTGGAGAGGGTGGTGAGGCACTGGAACAGGTTGCCCAGAGAAGCTGTGGATGCCCCATCCCTGGAAGTGTTCAAGGCCAGGCTGGATGAGGCTTTGAGCAGCCTGCCCTAGTGGAAGGTGTCCCTGCCCATGGCAGGGGCGTTGGAACTAGATGGTCTTTGAGGTCCCTTTCCACCCAAACCATTCTGTGATTCTATGATACAGAATATAAAGACAGATTTTTTTCTGAGGCAGTCCCTGAAACGTGATCAGGAGACTGTCTCATGGAAATCCCTCGAGTTTGTTAATCTTCGTCAAATTTGTTTCAAACAGGCAATCGGATGCTGTTCACGTATATAAAGTTTCCTTCAGACTGGGACCATTCAGCACTGTCTGAAATAGGATATGAAGTATATTTCTGTTCTCATCTGCTCACAACTTTAAGAAAAGTTATCATCTGTAATGGCTGGCATCAAACAAATCTAAAATACATGCCTGAGTGCAGGGACTGGTTTTGTTAGTTTTCAGCCTGCAACTATGCCACTCCAAAATGTACAGCTACAAGAGGGACAAAGATGACTGTGCAGAAGAGCTTTGCAGGGGACACAGGACTGTCCATTCACACCATGGCATTGTACATCTAAACGGCCAGTGCACAGAAATGTTGGTTCATCCATTGTGCTCTTGGTTTGACCTAGATGACAGCTAATGATATAGAGGTTGAGCCTCAATGCTCCCTATTCACAGGACCGTTTCTCCTTTAAAACTCAGTCACGCTCTAGAATTTGCAATCAAAGCATGCACGTTAGGGAGACCATCAGCTCATTTAGTATTGCTATAAGGAGATTTAGGTCTTGTGTGTTTTTGAAACATCAGGCAGTGTGATTACAAATAAAGCTGCTTTGGTGACTCACTACAGTAACATCAGAGCTTGTCTATAAAGATGAGTTAGTGCACAAGAAAGGTAAGTGTGCACGTGATACTGAACGATTTCACCTCCTCTTTTCCAGCTGGACACCTATTCTGAACACCCAGTGTCTTCTCACAGCTTCACTTTAGCTTGCTTAGGACTGCAGATGCTCTCGAGGCAGAAGAAATGTGCTCCACAGAGAGCAAGAGCTCCTTTGGATGACGGACAAGCTCTCCGAGTAGGAGTTTAACACACACTGGGACAGGAGTGAGAGTGAGGAAAGGACCATGAATAAGCGAGAGAGGGCCCTGAGAAATACCAGGCAAGGATTGCACCAGCAGTGGGTGGTGGCTAGGTCCTTCGGGAGAGACTGGGGTGGTGTAACCGAAAGTGCTGTTAACAACGCTGGGCTATGTTGTGTTAATTTTTTTCCATCTAGTACAAGTCAAGCGTGCTGAGAGCAAATACAGGGACATCGACAACCTATTTTAGCAGACAGTGAAGGATTACAGCATCCACAGGCTCCAGAGGAATTGGAGCTCGACACTTGGCAGCGTTTGCAGTTGTTTGTATCCGCTTTACTTCATTCTCCCGGTGGCAGCGGAGCCATTCAGATAATGGTTGGGCCCCCATCCCGTCCTCCCAGTGTGTGGGTGGTTTCCCCTTGGCAAAAGGCAAACTGCCTCCCTCTCCATGCAGCCCCATATTCCAGCCCTTGTGGGCTCAAGTGCATTCCTCACGAGCGGGCTGTTCCGATTCTCTGATTTATGGTGGAAAAATAACCATATCCAAAAATGAGAAGGCGAATGACAAAAAGGTTGGGGCCCTGTGGAATTAGACCTGGGCTTTATAGGAAATTTATGTTTTGATTAGGAAAACCCAGCAACTTAAATAATTTTTATTATAAAGATGGCTTTTATAAACCTGGGGTTTAGATTTGGGGTGCATACAAATCTTGTTTTGTAAGCCTGGTTTTACATAAGCCATTTTTAAAACTGTCAGATTCTATGACCTTTTTTTTTTTTTAGGAAAAACACCCCACCAAATCCAGGCTATTGGTAGAACAACATGATTTGAGGGAACATTTTCCTTACTGTTTGACTTCTCAAAACTGCAATGTTCTCATTCAAAGCAGAAAAGGTTAGAGTTTTATTTTTTTATGAAATCGGAGAGTTTGATTAACCACAGCCAGAGGAGTGGGTGGACAGTTTCCCCAGGATATCAGAGACCTACATTTAATCCTATACTTGAAGTGAACCTAAGGCTGCCTGTTGGAGCATGGGATAGGGTTGCTTGTGCTCGAGTGTACTAATCAGAGATGCCAGTCTGGGTCTGAAGTTTTCCAAGGAAAAAACAGCACCAAAACTGAATGTTCCTGCAAAAAAGTGGTTCCAGTTGGCATGAGCATTTTCCACAAATTCAACAAAAACATTTAGTCAAAATCTAGTGGAGAAGGCTCTTTTAGTTTTGTAGGTGTAATGGGTAATTTTACACATTTCCTTATGTCAAACTTGGCTGTTACTGAACAAAGAATGAGAAATTAGTAGACAGGTTTGATTTAAAGGGCAGTGAAGGGATGTATGTAACTGGTTAAATGACTTTTACCCCTCTGATAGAGGAACTGAAAATGTTTCAATACAGCTAAACAAATGACTACTTCAGTTCTTCTCTGAGAACGGATATACTGAATTTGTAGAAAATGTGGCCTGATTACTGGCCAGTGTTTTATCAGAAAAATTGAGGTCTGATACCAAAATCTGAAGTATTCATTCTATCGAGAATTAGAATTCAGGGCTGTAGAGGAAGTGCAAGAGAGCACTGTTTGGCTCTGTTGTCTTTGTCCCTTGTACGAGGTGTGAGTAGCAACTATTTGCTATGTATCAGAAACTCAGCTTTCTTGTTTTGGGTCTCTTCTCTCTCTTCAACACCTTCTAGTGTTTCTGAAATAGCTCCTCTTATACTGGCAAAGTTCCATTAAAAAATATCTGAGGTGCAGTGGGATTTTTTTCGTTTGTGATAACACAAGGTTTCCTCTTAGCTTCAGCTGAAAGTTCCCTTGTTTCTTCTGATGATTTTGCAGGAAAGAAGGTGTAAGACACTTTCCTTGCGATGGAGGCCACGGAAGGAAAAAGCATGACTGAGGCAGACCACCTGACACACATTAGTTGTCTTGGCTTTCATGGTACTGATATGAACAGAAAAGAACAAAACATTTTGAAAGCCAGCTAAGGGTCAAGGCACCCCTTCAGCCATGCCATCCATTCCAGCCATCTAGCTCAGTATTTCAGTGCCAGGCCATAGTCTGCTGCGGTCAGATCTAGCACCATGAAATGGAAAGGTTGTTTTTCTTTGTCCCCAGCCACATAATGTCTTTCACTCTTAAGGGATTTTTGCAAAGGCAAAGCTGAACAGGGAGTGGCTGTGAGCACTGGTATGCCTGCTTTCTCATGGCATGCAGGAAACCACCACCAGCCAGTTGATCTCAGGTGGAAGGCTTTGTCCTGACAAAAGATAGAGGGGAAGGCTTGAGTCAAGCAGAAAGGGTCTTTGCCTCTTCTGATTTCAAACACCACTGTCTCTGGTCAGGCACACAGTTTTACTGGGGAGACAAAGGCAATGCTCCAATGTCTGCAGTGTGCATGGCTTTCATCACGCTCTGGGACACAGGTAGTATGGCTACACCATTTTGTTGTTCCAGGGAATCATAGAATGGTTTAGGTTGGAAGACCATCTTAATTTCAACCCCGCTGCCATGGGCAGGGATATAGTCCACTAGACCAGGTTGCTCAAAGTGCCATCCAGCATGGCTTTGAAGACAGCCAGGGTTGGGGCATCCAATAATTTTCTGGGCAACCTGTTCCAGTACCTCACCACCCTCTCTGTGAAGAATTTCTTCCTGATGTCCAATCTAAATCTACCTCCTTTCAGCTTAAAGCCATTACCCCTTGTTCTGTTGCTACATGCTTTGGAAAAAAGTCCCTCTCCAGCTTTCTTGTAGGTCCCTTCAAATACTGGAAGGCTGCTGTGTGCTCTGCTTGGGGAGGTGCTCCAGCCCTCCGATCAACTTCATGGCCCTCCTCTGGACTTGCTCCAACTGGTCCATGTCCTTCTTATGTTGAGGGCACCAGAGCTGATCACAGTACTCCAGGTGGGGTCTCAAGAGAGTGGAGTGGAGAACCCCCTCCCTCATCCTGCTGGCCATGCTGCTCTGGATACAGCTCAGGATACAGCCCCTTTCTGGGCTGCAAGCGCACATCTCCAGCTCATGTTGACCTTATCATCAACCAACACTCCCAAGTCCTTCTCCTCAGGGCTCCTCTCTATCCACTCTCCACCCAGCCTGTACTTGTGCTTGGGATTGCCCCAACCCAGGTGCAGGACCTTGCACTTGGCCTTGTTGAACTCCATGAGGTTGGCAGTGGCCCACCTCTGCAGCCTGTCCAGGTCCCTCTGGATGGCATCCCTTCCCTCCAGTGTGTCGACCTCACCACACAGCTTGGTGTTGTCAGAAAACTTGCTGAGGGTGCACTCAATGCCATCATCCATGTTGCCGAAAAAGATGTTGAATAACAATGGTCCCAGTACTGACCCCTGAGGAATGCCACTTGTCACTGGTGTCACTTAGGCATCGAGCCACTGACTGCAACTCTCTGAGCATGACCATTCAGCAAATTCCTTATCCACCAAATGGTTCCCCTGTGAAATCCATGTCTCTTCAATTTAGAGACAAGGATGTAATGCGGGACAGTATCAAATTAGTCTTTCGTATTAATTTGGAACCTGTCTTGGACTTGGGTGGACAAAACAGTCAATGCATGAAGAAGTGCTTGTGCATGAGTGTATATGCATATGATAAGCCTCTGATATGTTCTTCTGTAGGCAGAAAGAACACATGGAAAAAAGAAGCCAAGGGCAGAAGGTGAATGAGCGGTGGAATCACGCCCATCTCACGTGCCTGCTATCTGTGAGCAGAATTTTGAGTGGAGGATCTGTGGGAATCATGGGACAATGTATGGAAAAGAAACAAATACATGAGCTGGACCTGCATCAAAATGATTGCAGTGTTTCCAGAGTGCAGGGAAGAACACAGCACAAGCTGTGCTTCCCACTGTGTGGGTCTGATCCTACCTCCTTAGGCCTTTTTGTAGCTGGTAAAGCAACAAAAAGCAGTGGTGAAAACCACTAGATCAACCCCACCTGTTGATGCCTTAAAATAAGTTCATATGGAAACACCTGGAAAGAATGTGTTTGGAGCTACCTGGGGTGGTAAAGAGAAGATGCTTGTTGCGTGGTTGGGTGCCAAAGTGCCAATAGCAGATGTTTGTTACTGCGGTTTATGCGTTTTCTTACCCATGACTTTTTCTTGTCTCTAGGAAGTTATTTTGCCAGAGATGCCGGTTACTCTCATCAATTCTGCCCATCCAGCACAGAACACCACAGCATGTTTGTAGCTCAAGTTCCTTGTTGGAGCCTTTGTTTGGGGAAACCAAGTCTACCTTCACCCTCCAACCAGAACTGGGATTTCAAATAGACTTTTGGGCAACTCTGTAGACAATAAACAAAATATCCTTCCATCTTTGACATCTTTGAGAAGCACCAGATTTACCTGGCTTATATCTTAGAGTATACACACTCATCCCGATAAAGATGATGTCAGAGGTAACAATGTCTTGTCTGAAAATAACACTTCAAGATCTGACATTTTTGAACTTTGTTGCACGTAAGTACTCATATCTGACATTCAGCTATACTGCAGCTCTGTTTCAGTTACAGGAGTGAAACTACAATTATGGTAACTTTTGGAATGGCTGGGTCCTCCATGAGAGTTGTTTTCCTCCTAAACAGACTGGTGGCAGTTAAATCCTAATAAATAATATAACCATGACAATGTGATGATGATTTGGATGCAAGTGCAATGTAGATTTAAATGTGCATTATGATTAATTTATAAAACTAATTGCTTCCATGTAAAATATGGTACATGTAGATGTTGTTTAGGACATACTTGGGGAAATGAATACAGAAAATGGGGAAAATGGAGTATAAAAAGCATGTTTGAGGGGTGACTCTTTGGAGTTGTTTTTCCATGGAGTGAAGTTCATCAGCATCTTGTCAGTGTAAGAAAAGTAGACAATGGGCTCTGAGCTGTTTTTGTCCTGTGGTTTGGCTGCTTTGAGTTTTGTGGTAAGAAAAGGCTTTTAGATCATATCCTAGAGGACTGTTACATCATGTTCCCTAATTTCTCTGCTGGTCCCATTTTGTTATCTTGCAATAAGAGTCAGAAGGGCTCCAATTCAGACGGGAAAAAAAGATATTCCTGGATAACAAAGAAGCAAATGACTCACTGGTCTTCCTCAGCCTGCCTTGACCATGGATTGTGTGCTGAACCCGGAGTAGACGACAGAGTGGACAGCTAGTGGAGGGACCTGGCTGCACAGAACCCCTCTGAGAGAACAGGTAGATGCCACAGGCTACACTGCAGTCCAGCCATACCACAAATCAAAACAACAGTAACTCCCTGCTCCTCTAGGAAGAGCTAAGTGGTTATTTTGAGCTGCCTTCACCCTCCTAGACTGCAGGCTGGCTGGGAGCTTGCTTTAAGGAGATTATGCAACCTCCCTCCTAAAACTTGAAGGATGAGTGTGAAATGTTCCTTGGATTCACACCAGGGCACTGTAGTGAATTTGTACTCTGTGTTGCCACATAGGTGCGCAGCAGCCTGCTGGGTGCCTGGCCCTCCCATGCTGAGGGTAGCTCCAGCACGCCGGGTTATTAGGCTGGAGCTGAGGGGGAAGCAGAGTAGTGTTGCCATTGCAGGCAGCTGTTGTTCAGATTTTGCTCTTGATGGGGGAATAGCAAGCCCTCCTGTGTGTGCTTAAGGATGGGTCCTGTCCAGAGCTCCCTTGCGCTCTGCCCTGGTGCCAGCCCTTACACTCAGCCATCCTCCGTGAGCAGCCCTGATCCCTGCAGGGCTAGGATCACTTCAGCAGGCCCAGAGAGGGGCTGAGGGTGCAGGCACCAGGGCTGCTTTGAATGATCTCTTCCCTGGGGGTGCTGTCTTCTACCTTTGCCCAGGGCTGAGATTGGAGTCATCATGCTGGAAACACCTGAGTGCTGGTGGACCCATCCCGGATGGCCACCAGTAAACACTGTGAGGAGACCTGCAGCCCCTGGGAAACCCTGGGGGTGTAGGAAACGGATACTATGAAACATCCTGGGAGTCCCGTAACTAATGCTGGTCATGTGGTTTGCTTTGTTTCCTGATCGCGTCACTGTTAGCACTTCTCACCCTATTCTACGTCAAACCTGCCAGTCCCACTGGTGACACACTATCCTCGCCGTGACTCCCTGCCTCAGCTCAGAGCTTCCCTGGGTTTAGGTCACGAGAAGCAGGGATACTGCAGCTGCTGAAGTTAGATCCCCACTGTGCCATGACATTAACAGTGAGGAAATCCATGGTGAGCTGAATAACGGTGCATGGCAGTGTCCCACCGGGGCTGCAAAGCCAGTGCTTGCAGCCATGAGGAAAATGGGCTTCGTGAGGGGCTGCTGCTGTTATGGCCACTCCCTTCCCACCCTGCAGACTGAAGTTGGTGGTGACTATTTTGAATTGTGCTACTGTCTGACAGTTCTCCAGGTGATTGAGAAGCTTCCCAGCAGTGTGTGCTCCAACTGGGATGGATGGGGGATTGTTCTGCCATCTCAACTTTCAGCTCATGCCTGTAGGAAATGCTGTAAGTAAATTAGCCCCCAGAATGAACTGCTGTATTTGGTTTACTTCCGCCTTCTTATGCTTATGTGGGGACCTGGGGGATTTGACCAGAAACTGAAACTTTTTGTTTAGCAAACTAGTGAGCTCATCAGGAGCTTTGTGGATCTAGTGGATGTGGATCTTGTTAACCATGGCTAAGCAAAGGACTTTCAATGAAAGCAGCCAGTAAAGGATGCATTGGAAGGGGTGATATCAATTAGACAACACTTCCAGTTGGTGCTAAAACTGTTCTTTTAACTCTCTCTTTCCAATCATAAGCATATGAAATCCCAGTCTGTTCTTGCTCCCCTAAACCACCTGTCCTGCTAGGTGGTGTTGGGGTTTGCTGGGATGTAGGTGTTTTTCATTGCAGGTTTATCAAATCTCATATTCCTACCCCTGAACTGTTCCTGTCTATTTGGATAGTGCACATTTCATCTCTGCACAGCAATCTGACAACCCCATTTTTACAGAATCACAGGTTTCTGATTCAGGGCTGGGAGTGCACGTGTATGGGTGTCTGAGATGGACCCTTGCCATTACTGGGTACAAATATTTTCTCTGCAATGCAGAATACCCCTAAGGGTTTCCAATGAGCTGCTTCCCCTGACTGACCGCACACATACACAGGAGTCTGCTGCTATTCTTTTTATGGAAGCCACATTTCAGACTCCCAGTTTAACAAAAACACCCTGCATCGACAGGCTTGTAACAGAGCAAACAGTTAAATCACATACAGGCAAACAGCTAATTTCCTTCCTGCTCTGTTGTTAAACCTTATAACTCAAAATCCAGCCATCTCATTTCATGTTTTTTTGAAGGTGAGGAGGGAGATGACTATACTATAATTTCACGAATTCCTTTTGCTTACAGCGTATCATATTTTTGAATGCTCAAAGACTTCTTTGCTAACCAAGTGGTAGAGAACTGAATGTAATACCTTGCTGTTCGCTGTGCATCTTCTGCAGCTCTCTGTCAAGATCTCACATGAGGGATACCACACCATTAGTGCATGCTGTCCCTTCGCATGGTGAAGTCCAAAAGGAAAAGCACCCCAGAGCACTACTGTACATTTACTCCTATATTTAGATCCAATTACTGTGTGATAAAGGGAAACAGTGACTTCTGTCCATTAAGGGGTAGGAGGAAATGAAGGAGATGGACTTTGGCCGGTACTAGGGAATAGCTACTGGCCATAGATGGCACAGCTGGCTGCAGTGTATTTACTGGAAGAGGATTTGGTGTCTGCTAAGTCTGCTAAGTGCCTGTCAGACCACCCAGAAAGCCCCATGTGGCCTAAACTGATTACTTATTTACCCACCCCACAAATAAACTCGGTATGTCTCTATACACAGGGAGATGAATGTGATAAATGTAGATATTTTTGCTGCATGGGATTTATAACATTCATGAGAAATAATAGCTATTTGTTCCTGCAGGTCTAGATAAGGATCATAGAAAATGCTCCAGTGTAGTATTGGTAATGGTAGGGTGTTCTGGTAGTAGGAAGCGACGGTAATTAGCTCTGAATCAGAGGATGCTTGCAGAAGGACTGCTGGCAGTCGTGTCATTCTCTCACACATCAGTGTCTGCTCTCTGCTTGGACTGAGCTTTCCCATTTCTATTAACTCTTGGGGTCAAGCTTTCCAAGGGGTTTCTTTCTTGCACAAAACTTCACTCAGCTAAGCTTCTAATCACAGAAAAAATAGCCATTGTAATATGTTTTCATTTAGAAATCATCTTATTCCAGTGGGATAAGAGGATTTTCTCTTCAATTGCAGTTTTTGAAGGAAATGCTGTTGAGAGGCATGTTAAGAGCTGGCTACTCCATCAATGTAGAGGACAGGATGACAGTTTTTCCCTGGAAAAGGATCAGATCTCTGAGGGGGTAACTCATGGATGTCCTATGAAAAGTGGGGCCAGGAGTGTTTAAGGAAGGATGAAGCCAAGAGTTTGAGTTTTGAGTCAGAAACCTGAGGAGGATCTGAGCCTGAGGGCAAGGCTAAGGCTGGAGCTGTGGGCAGGCAGTCATGCAGAAAGCCAAACCACATTAAGGCAGGCAATATGCTGGGTGAAGAATGGATTGAGAGCAGCCTCGAGGAGGACTTGGGGGTGTTGATTGATGAGAGGTTCAACATGAGCCAGCAGTGTGCACTGGCGGCCCAGAAAGCCAACCGTATCCTGGGCTATATCCAGAGAAGTGTGGTCAGCAGGTCGAGGGAGGTGATTCTCCCCCTCTACTCCACTCTCTTGAGACCCCACCTGGAGTACTGCATCCAGCTATGGGCTCCCAACATAAGAAGGGCATGGATCTGTTGGAAAGAGTCCAGAGGAGGCCACGAAGATGATCAGAGGGCTGGAGCACCTCTCCTATGAAGGCAGACTGATAGAACTGGGCTTGTTCAGCCTGGAGAAGAGAAGACTCCAGAGAGACCTTATTGCATCCTTCCAGTACCTGAAGGGGGGTACAAGAAAGTTGGAGGGGGACTAATCCGTAGGCTGGATGAGGCTTAGAGCAACGTGGTCTAGTAGAGGGTGTCCCTGCCCATGGCAGGGGGGTTGGAACTAGATGATATTTAAGGTCCCTTCCAGCCCAAGCCACTCTGTGATTCAATTATTCTATGATATTCCATGGACTTGCAGAGTTTTCATGGCAAGAAACGAGGTTGAGGCTTTTTGCTCTGTCAGAGACTCACAGAATGAATTTCTTGACCGTACTCTTTCACTGACCTTACAAGTTTAAGTTACTTTCTGCAGAGCAGCTCTTGTAGGTGGATTGCCAGTCTGTCCATCTGCAGGCATTTGATGATTTGAAAAGGAAGAAAAGATTGCTTCTCAAATGAGTATTAAGCACTGGTTCTGGTTTTAAAACTTTCTGGGACACTAGGAAGATTGATTACAGTTCCATTCCTTTGTGTGTTGGCATTTATGTCCAGTCAGGTCACACCCCCAGCAGCTCAGATTACTGGTTGCCTCAAATACTGCAGGCAATGGCTTGAGCTACAAACCCCAATGATTTCAGCTGACTTCCAGCCATGGGAAGGATCTTCCCAGGTCCACAGATCATGACAGGCCCCTGTAATTGAAAGATCTCTGTGTTTAGGATTCAAATACTCTGTTTCTTAAAACAGAATTACAATCCTAGTCCATCTTTTTCTCTCAGAGGAAGTTAACTGTTCAGGGTGAAATTAAGCTCCACCAATTGAGTTATGTACTTTACATTAAAACTCAACTCAAATCCATGAACGTCATAGAGGAAGGAGCAAAACTGAAACCCCTCAATTCTCTGCTCTCTCAAAATTGCCAGCACGTTAGAAAGCTGACTCAGGTGCTGGGTTTGTCACAGAAAGCTGACCTAGGTGAAATTGCTAAAGGTCAAAGCCTTTGTCAGGATGCCACCTGCATGAACAGTACTAATTAGATGTACTATCTTGTGTGCATTACTCAACTACTCATTTGCCAGTGTTAAAATGTAGGTGTTGAGATGGCCATCACTGATATCACCGGTGTGGAAGGTTCTTTGAAGATTAAGACTGGCTCTGCAGAACTGAAATTAACAGCAGCAAATTTTAAGATGTTCAATAACCCTCTCTAGTTCTCGGGAAAGCAGAAATAAATTTTTTTAAAGGCTAAATTGAATAGAAAAAAAAAGGTTTCTTGAAACTGCCAGAAGTATTTATTTACCTTGTGTCTTGATACTTAGTACTTGCATCTGGTCCACCTCAAAAGTTCTGGGAGACAGCAGCTACCTGAATGTGAGCTGGACTCTGAGGGCTGAGCACCAGCTCATTCATTACATGAAGCACATTCATTAATAGGTCATTGTGGCTGTCTTATGCAAATTTGCTTTGCCATCAGATGACTGTTTCTCAGGTGGAGGTATTGTAATATGAGGACAAAACACCACCTATTTCTCAGCAGATATAGGGACTATAAAAGTAAGCACCTAAGGTAAATTAAGCAAGACAATCTAAATGTCACTATTTAGACACTGGAAAATTAAATTTCCTTCAAATACACCAGACTCCTTCAAAACATCAAATGTTCCAAAGCAATACAGTTCTTTGAAAGGTACCCCTCAGTCCCTACTGTGGTTCAGCTTGGTTCATTGTTCAGAGATCCCTCAATATTCCCTGGAGCAGAGGCTGGAATACAGTTGGCCATTGCACAGGAAGGAGTGCAGGGTCTATATAAATCTAAAATCCCTTCAGTATACCTGGGATCTAATCATGCTTATTTTTCTTTGGTATACACGTTAAATTTTCTTTCTTTTCCCATTGGTTTCAGGAAGCCTCTCTGTCCTTTGTGTGAATTCTCTTTGTATCTTGTTTCTTGTATAGATTACAGAGGTGTCTTTTACTACATCGTGGTTGTTATCAGAAGGAAAGGGAAGGATATTTAAACACACACACTAAAAAAAAAATTATATTTCAAATGGCATCTGAATGTATTACAAAGAATACTGCAATTTATTAAATTAACTATGAATTTATTGCCAAAATAATTATTTGCATAAATTCTGAAACTACTTTAGTTCCATAGTAGCATACATAAGTATGTGAAATTCTTTAACCCTGACAGGATGACATACCTTTTAGCTGAAGAAATCGATAATTTGATTTTTTTTCCCTATTCTTGTAACCAAGCATTTAACAATATGCAGACCTTAATAAATGACATATATACACAAACATCTGTCCTTAAATAGCAGCAATTCCATCTGTCAATAAAGTTGTTTCTATTTGCCCACATTGTGCCTTGAGTTCCCAATACACAGGCTGGGCGAGCAGATGACAGCACGCAGAACGACTCACATTTATTGAGACTGGGGATTACCATCTGGTTGTCTACTTCTGCTAGAAACTGAGCCCTAATAATAGCAGAGGGGGTGTGTGTGCTCAAAACACAGAAACAACACAATGTCCTTTCTCCAGCTGAGCAGGTCTTTTAGTTATTTTTAAAATAGTATTTTAAAATACTCAATTCCTTTTAGGAGGTTGTATGTTCTTTGCCTAATTAATTGCTCTTATTTTGCAAAATCGAGTGAGAACAAGTCCTATGGCTTAGGTTACACTCAGCTGGATCTTATTTAGTAATGCTCCTGGCAAACAAATTAGCGAGTGCCCCCTTACTGAACGAATTAACGAGGATTCCCAGTTCACTATACATTTATTGAGCTAATGGCTATGTTTGCTTTGGGTTTCTTAATGTGGGCAAGGCTCCCAAAAGTGATACTGCTGATCTGAATTCTTCTGTGTACTATTGAAATGATACTCTGGCCACTTCACTTACCGTTTGTTTCAGCTGCTTAGCAACGGTGACAATGGTCAATCAAGTAGTCAGTATCTCTAAAAGGTAATGAAAACTCAATTGGTCATGCTTGATGGCCATACCAGACACACTTTAGTACCTGCTGGTGTTTCTGTTCCCAATGTCCTTTAAAAATAAGCAAGAGATTATCTTTGTGTTTCAAAAAGTCTAACCTGTAGTGTACCTGGTGTGTCTTCCAGGGCGTGTTTTGGAGTTTAGCATCTCAGCACAGCACCCTTCTTTTCTTTTAACTCCTCTCTGATCTATAAAATCAGACACTTTTTTCCCTACCTCCCTCCTTCCCTCTCTTCCTGTCACCATGATTTTAATTTCTCTATTTCCTGACCATTAAAGATATTCATTTTACTAGATTGATTCTAAAATTTTGTACTCAGTGGTAGGCACTCTCCATCCTGAACAGCCTTAAACAAATTTGTATATAGATATGCATGCATATGGTGTGAATGTGAGTACATATTAACCTAAACTTTTCTTTTATCACAATGAAACCTTAGTATTTTTGATTTGCAGTGTCATTAGCAAAAAAGGCATTTACAGATACAGTGGTAGGATTTTACATTTCTGTGTGAATGAACCTGAGAGTACACAAGAACTTAGGGTAAATCTTGAGATAAGGGGCTAAGACAAAACACAGAGGGTAATTTATTTCCTTCAAAACCTAGAAAGGATGAACATCCAGCATGAATAAGGGGATGGTGACACTTAGCCTGTTTTTTGAAACAGAAAGTTTCTGCTTACAGCTTGAGATTTTCAAAACCATGTTTACCACCCTGGTCCTCCCTTTGCCCCTTCATATTTCCCAGGGAATGGTGGAAGAAGATATTTGCATTTGTACCTGTGGAACAGCTCTCACAAGGCAGACAAATCAGTTAATTTTCATGATCAGAGGCTGAGCCTGATACATTGCTCCTTTCACAGCAGAGCAGGAGCTCTGTTTGCTACCATCCCTATCTGTAGCAGTCTGGTGGTAGCAAAAGCTTTCTGGAGAAAACTCAGTGGTGCAGGCAAGGCTGTCCAGGTGAAACCAAGGCTGCCCACCCATGAGGGTGCAGAGCTGCAAGCAGATGGAGCCTGACTCTCCTGCCTGCCGGAACAGCGGATGCAATGGCTACAGTAAGGGAGGTCTCTGGGCCAGGCTTTATTCTGGAAAACAAAAAAGACTGAGCTGCTGTCAAAGAACCCTCTGCAGTGCTTTAGGCACATTTAAAAGGAAACTCCCTAGCTGCAAGGGTCCGCTGTATGTTAGCCCCTACCCTGATCCCTCTCCTAGGAAACCAGCCTCAAGTGCTTTCTGCTGGACCACGAAGCTGTTCCCACTGCCCGCAGGGAAGCAACCCCTTGATCTCTGGAGCTATTTTAATGAAATAGCTGAGAAGGGCTGGCTGTTCCCGTACATTGTTTTATGGTCCATACCCCTGGTATGCCTATCATCAGCCAGAAAGCAGTCCCAACAGTCCTTCCTTCTGTGCAAGTCCCCTGCTGCCTCCCCAGCCTCTCCGCAGCCATGGGTTTGCATCCTGGAAGCAGGAGAAGAGAGTACACCAAGGGGTTGTCCTTTGGCAATGTGTCTCACAGAAAAAGAAGAATAAGGCAAAGCAGACAACAGTAATTGCAAAATAGCCCTATTCTGACATCGGGCAAACTGCCAGAGAGCTCTTATGCAAAAAAAAATACCAACCGAAAAAACCTCCCAAAAAAACCCAACTAACAAAATCTAAAATAAACCACAGGGAGGGAAAAAAAGAGCTGGAGATTCAGCTCTCCACATAAACAGCTTCCTTTCAAAGTCAGAGTCCAGTGCATACAGGCACACATTCATGTATGTGCCACTCTTCCTCAGCGGGCTTTAGAAATCAAATGCGTGCCACCCGTTCAGTGTTAGCATCGTCGTCGTCACAGTCTCGGGCAGCACCGCCAAATAGTGCAAGCTTGAAATTTAGCACCGTGGGAGATCCTCTTTGTTCGGGTCATTAATTCATCTTCCCAGGTTCTGTCCTCCTGAGTGGGAGGAAAGGAGATGTTATCAGAAGGTGGTGCCTGCACAGGGTGCCCTCTGGCCAGCAGGACCTCGGCTCCACTAAACTTCCCCACGCCCTCAGAACAGAAAACTCAATGTTCTGTATTCTTATGGCTTGGAACAAGCAAATATTTCATCACAAGCTGCACATTTCTAAACTGATCTGTCTTGCACAACATCACTATGCATTCATGCAGTTCACTCTAATTATCACTTTATAACATTTTGCATCTGCTTCTGTTAAGGCCCTGAAGTTGCTAGTATGTTTTCTTGGGTTGTTTTATTTTTAAACAATGTCTTGGTGTCTGGCTGTCAACAGCAGCACTCTTCATTTTATGCATTCTATATACACTCGTTTTCTGCACTGTGTCCTGATGCTGTGGCTCAGCTTCAATCCTGAACCCACAGAAATCGTTTGACAGGCTATTAGGCTTGCAGGTCATCCACAATTTCAATTTTTTCCTCAGACTCATGGAATTTGTTCTTGAATGACAAGTTATACCATTTAAGCCCTCACAGAAGTGTGTTAACTGTTAGGGAATCTTCTGCAAGGTTTTCTCAGAGTGCCCAAGAGTTCTCCAGTTTCAGCCAGAAGCAGGCTGATACACGCAGGTGAGACATTGGACTCCTCGGCGTCAGCTGGTGTCACCCACTCCGTCATTCATCCTGGCAGCAGCACAGCCTGCCAGCTCTGGGTGGTGCTCCAGATAACCTTGTTAATATCTAACCTCAGCCAGTGTTAGGCTTGGAATTATCAGTAGGTCAAAGCAGGGAACATAAACAATGAGGTGGATTAGAGTCTAAAATCACCAGACAGTGATTGAAGTGCAGGGTTTGGTATTTGATTGCTTCGGTTCTTGACACAGCGTGAAAACCCCAAGTTTATTGTACATTCCATCACATTTGGAGTAAAATAATGAAAGACCAAAGAAAGCACAGAATAAAAGTATGGTACTTTAAAAAATGGTATTCTTGTGAGTTTATTTTCCTAATTCCAAATTAGACTCATTTTCTATGAAACATTTCATTCATTTTTTAAAAATAACAGTATCAGTATCCAATGGACAAACTCTTGTCTAGTTTATCTTTGAGGCAATATCTATTGAAAAAGTCTACTGCAAAGTTTCTGATGTCAGTGTTCCTAGATAGTGTCCTGGTTTCTTTCTTTGGTTCATCAGCACATCTTCTTAAGTGTGAATTTGTTATTTCTAGTGGGGTTTTTTTTTCCCTTCTCTTAAGTTGTACCAATAATAATTTAGGACGCTGCTACACCGTGTTGTATGTTGGCACAAGCCTGGTTCACCAGCATCCCTTAACAGTGACGTGCAGTGGCTCGGGTATTGAATGGATGAGGATGTTCGTACGCTCCATCATTCCTCGTTGGTGTTTAACAACATTTAAGACAGCAATTAAGCAATTAGATACGTGTCAATATTTGCTTGCTCCAGTCTTTCTGAAAAAACTCCTGAGCAGTATCAGTTTGGACAAAAGTCAGAGATTTAAGTATCTCGGGTGGAAAAGCTGAAGTTTGTACAGCTGGAACACTGAAGTTCTCTCGTTGCTACGTGTGGCAGCGTTACTGCTGACAGTATCAGCAGCTGTCTGTCAGCAGACAGCGTCATACAATACTCTAAGCAGTAAGGCAGAAGCAAACCACCAGTGTTGTATACTGCACTGAATAGTTTTCAGTCACAAGCAGGGCATGGGCACCTCAATTTTAAGGTTTAAGTTTGGTAAAGTATGATTTTGAGACAGGAAAACAACAAAGGTGTATGTTGTCATATATAGGCGGGATTCCATGTTTCCCTTGACTATGTGGGTGATAAAGTGTGCCCTTTCCCTGATGGGCGTTGCATCTGGAAGCCGAGGCAATGCATGTCTCTGGGGCAGTGAGGGTTAAGCTGTGTGTAGACTGCAACTCTGAACAAAGGCGCAATTCATGTGTTTTCTTCCTTGAAGGGAGCAAGAGAAAGAAACATAAGTAAAATATAGCAAAAGCTGTTGTGAAACAAGCCCGTTGCTGTTCTCTGAAAAACAAGTATGTGAGGACTCATTCGCAGAGGCGCGCTGAAGCAGCAGGGGAACAGGGGGGTGGCCGCAGCCACTCTCCCTCCAGGGGCTGTCACTGCCCTGCCAGCGCCAAGGACTAAAACCGGCTGCCTTCTTAGAAGAGGACGTGGTGCTGACCGTGTGCCACAAAAAATGTCTGCTTTACAAAACCGCAAGCTATTTCCCACTCCAAAGCAAAATCTTTAATGGTAGCTGTTCTTGCAGTAATTGGAAAAGTTATTCTGATTCCTTTTTTTTTTACTGGAAAAAATATCCTCTGTTGCAACTTGTGCTCCTGAAGAGCAGTTTGAATGTCAGTCCAGCTGATGGAGAAAAACTCAAAATCCACTGGAATAAAACTGCTTCATTGATTGCTCAGCTGGAGTCAGAATAACACGGTCTATTGCTGAGTGCTGATTGGTAAAAAATCAAATTAATTAAATTGTTCTTATTATTGCACTCAAAGATGTTATCAGCGACTTCTATTCCAAAGGTCTCTCCCTCAGAAATTACATGAAGTGAAATAGTCATGTTAAGGCTGACAGGAGGAACTTTACAAACTGGTGTAACTGGAGGCACAGTGAGCTATTATATCTGTAGTTACTCCGTGAATTAAACCATGAGTAACCCTTAGAAGGCCTTGCCTAGATGTAGCAGCAGATCCGCTGTCATCTGGAGTCTTATACAGTCACACACAGTGGTGGGAAAAGAGGTGTGTCTATTGCATAGCTCTGACGAATTACCGGCATCACCAGTAAGCTGTGGTAGCCCCTCCTAGATGCCCTGGGAAGGCGAGGTCTCTGCTGTGCTTGGTCCACGAGGCGTGCGCAGGAGCATCCCCGTACAAACCTACAGCAGAATCGTGTCACTGCTGCAGTGCAGTATGTTGGGTGGTGTTTGGCCAAATCATCCGGTCTCTCTGCGCTCCCGCTTTCGTGTGTGGTACGAATGTGAAGGTGGGCTTTGGCACTTTCTTTGCCAACACGCATGAGCCGAGGTGCCAGGGAACATGCTGGAGGTTGGGAAGGGCGGGGAGCGCTGGCCTGATGTCAGTGCTCACTGAGGCTCGGGCACTGCATGGGCAACCCAAGCCTCAAAGTCTAGGGAGGTGAGTCTCCACAGGCTGCAAAGGTGGCAGGCAAGGGAGGCGGAAGGTGTCGTACAGAAGCCATAGTGTTTTTCAGAACCTGAGAGCAGACACAGTCAGGGCTTGGTTTGCACTAATGCTCACTCCAGATGTGCGCCCACCTTGGAGAAGGTGGGTATGTGGACACAACCAGAAGCTTCGGGGGTAAGTTACACCGACTTGGTGGATGACTGCTCTGCAAAGGGGACTCCTTCCTGTCATCATATCTAGGCTTGTGGAGTCTGGGCGTGCCTGCCATCTCAGTCAGGTGTCTGTCTGTGAAAACAAACATTAATTTGATGACCAACTGAAAGGTCAATTTTAAGCTGACAATTAAAAAATGCATCTATAGAAAGCAACTGGTAATATGTTTCTATGGTTCATAGCAGTGCTGACAAATTTTACCACAGACGAGTTTATTGATTTTGGCAGCACTCCTTGACCATCAAGAAAGTAGTTATTACAGAAATTCCTGATTTTGATTTATTAAGGGGTGCTTATTTAATATTTTGACATCCAGTAGTTAAAATAATGAGAAAAGCATGGGACTGCACTTCTTGCAACTGTGAAGAACGCTATGGGATTGCAATGTATTGCTCATACCTGCCTACAGGGTTGTTAATGCACACATCTTCGTGTGCAGCTCCAGCAGTTTCTTGCAACTGCACCGGAATGTGCTTCTAAATGAAACTCAAGAAGCAATACTTAAAAGTTTCAAACAATAGTCCTAGGTAAGATCACAAAAGTCATTTGGAACATACAGAGCTGTGGACTTTATGTTTTCCTATATATACATATTTGTATGTATGTATCATTGAAAGCTACTAAATGAAATCACACTTCAATAGGTTAAATTCTGCAAGAACATGAAGGAATGGTTCATAGCAGTCTTCATATTTTACAAAAATATATTTGGTAAGCTGCTACATCACAACTTTTAAAATTACTTTTATTCTGAAAGTGCCAAAACCCATTAACCTTAAATGAGCCTTTTCAAAACAGGATTCAACCTTTTCAATCCAATTGCAACATGTTTTCTTTGAATGCACCCACTGAAACATAAAGTGATGACAGTAATTATTCCTGGAAGGTATTAAAAAGTTGATCTGTATGCATAAATTGAATTATGGTTCTGGCAAAGGTTCGTTACAACCAAATAGATGCAATATAGACACTTCATACTCCTCTAGCATCTACTGCCAAGGTCCTCTAATAATTTTAAATCAGTTCAGACTGTTGCTCTGAGATAGCCTGCATGTACTTTATTACATATGCACAAAAATCAGAAGATTAAAGAAATTTTCAAGGGTACAAAAATGATTTCTTGAAAAAGGGCAAATCTGAAGGTGGTGAGGACTGCACAGGCTGCAGTCCCAAGGACTGGCTGTTCAAATGCCTGAGCAACATGGAGAAACCGTAGGGGAACTCAGCTGCCAAGGAGTCTAAAGGCATTTCAACAGCACATTTGTGAAGTGTAATTTTGTAAAGACTTATAAACTGACCAAATTGGGTAGGTTTTCCTGGGATTAGCAAAAGGCATGGCCTTGCCATGAAAACTGCTGCTCTGCCAGACTTGATGTTCTGCTACAAAGCATAGTTTTCCTCATGGAATAAATGTTACAATGTTCCTTGGATATTAATGTTGTTAAATAACAACAATAACCCCATGGAAGCAGCTCTCCAACATGGAAAATGTCAGTATTTACACAGAGCAAAGCTAGCTGCGGTGAAAATCAAGGTGCTAGTATAGGAGGGATGAGGCAACCCAACAGTAGTCCGTGTTACATCTTCCACCCACAGCGTGGACATATGAGTGTGTATGTTTTGTTGCTATGCCAGCTACAAGTCAGCACTGAAAACTCACTGACCACCTGCAGGTATGTGCTTCAAGTAAATAATGACAATTAAAAAAAAAACAAACAAAACAAATAAACAAATAGAAAGGTGTATCCAAGCAGGAGTTTCTTGGTTAATACTTCACTGAAAAAGCAGTCAGATGTTGTCACCCAAAAAAAAAGTCGTCCTTCTTTTTTCTTGCCCTCCCATCATTTCCTACGTAACAGGCAATGAGCATTGCTGCTCTGGTCCCACACCGATCTCGGGCTGCTGGACTGTGTGGGCAGGACCTCAGCATGATATGATGCTCATGTGAATGTTTAGCTGTGGTCATGACAGCAGGGGCTGGGGAAGCCTGGCAGAAATGTGGGGAGCCATTTGTTTTCCCAGGTTGTGCCAGTCTCTATTATCTCTCGGGTTCAGTTCCCAGCCCATAAAGTGGAGTCACTGCTTTGACTCTGATTAATGATGTGAGGGTAAATGCATTCAAGACTGGGAGATTCATCCATCTTGCAGTAATGAGGAACCACCAAAACCAGTGAGAGTTGCCTAGACTGTTAAAGCCTCCTTGCCTCTGTAAAAGTGACTGTGGTATGTGAATCAGTGCTGACCTTGTTGCAGGACTAAAGGACTTCATCAGAAAAGAGGAACATCCCCCTCCCAAGTTGAATTTAAATAAGACAAGAGTCAGTTTGTGAAGAACAAGTTAAATGTCCTAATACAACTTTTTACATTTGGTATGTATGAGGTTTATCTAGGGTGCATGCAGGTGCTGGCAGCAAAGGTAGGATGAACTGTGAAGCTCCTGAGCTGGGGGAAAGGCTCTATCTACATTTTGTCCAATGTCTTTGGAGTCCTTCTCTCTAGGACATCCTCCACAAACCATGTCCAGAGTGCCAGCCACATGCAGAAGCAGCAAAATGCTTGGAAACCATATGCAGATAGGCTGAAGAAATGAAGAAAAAGGGGTGAGAAAGGATGGACAGCTGAGGTAGGTGTTGGAGCATGTGCCCTACAAATCCAGGCTGCCTTAAGCTAAAGCAAACAGAGCTAGCTGTGCACAGTTGCAATGGTTTAGATTTTCTAAACACAACACCTTTTGTTGTATTTTGAAACAATTTTCCCTTAAGGAAAATGTCCTTAAAAATGTCCTTTCATTTTAATTTACAGAAGGCTGACAAGTCATCTGATTAAAATTTTTTCCTTTACTGGAAAGATTTTTTTTTTTTTTTTGGCTAATCCAAACTGATATTTTTCCCTCCCATATTCATCAACCATCTTGCAGGATAACTCTTTCACTATTTCAAGGCATGACCCAGCCCAGTACTTGATGGATATTTAGAATAAAGTTTCTCCAATGGACAGATTTTCCTGTACTTGTTCTCTTTTTTCTTGATGACCTGATCTGATCCGTACTTGTTCTCTTATTTTTTTTCTTGATGACCTGATCTGATCTGACGTGTCAGTTTCTGTTCTTTGGGAACATAGCTTTCTCAAGTGCTCAGCTGACATGAAGCTGAAATGGTGTCTTAACTCCAGCCACTCAGTGCCAAAATATGCACTCTCCTATGACAAAAGGCTGCAAGAATTGGGCTTGTTCAGCCTGGAGAAGAGGAGGCTCCGAGGAGACCTCATTGCAGCTTTCCAGTATCTGAAGGGGGCCTACAAGGGTGCTGGGAGAGGACTTTTTACAAGAGCCTGTAGTGACAGGACAAGGGGTAATGGGTATAAATTGAAATCAGGGAGGTTTAGATTAGATGTCAGGAAGAAATTCTTCACAGAGAGGGTGGTGAAGCACTGGCACAGGTTGCCCAGAGAAGCTGTGGATGCCCCATCCCTGGATGTCTTCAAGGCCAGGCCGGATGTGGCTTTGAGCAACCTGGTCTAGTGGAAGGTGTCCCTGCCCATGGCAGGGGGGTTGGAACTAGATGATCTTTAAGGTCCCTTCCAACCCAAACCATTCTATGATTCTGTGATTCTATGGTGCTGGGAGGAGATGGGCAAGTCATTGAGACCCATCCCCCTTTTCTAGTCAGCTGTAGGTGTTTCATTCAAAAGTCTTGGTAGAACATGTATTCCAAGCAGCTCAAAAAGCTTCCCAGGGCTCTCAAGACAACCTGGAGGTCTGTAGTAAAAGATCCAGCCCTGCAACTGTTGTGTGTGACTTGATGGGAACTGGAGAGAGCGAGGGCACCCCTACCAAGAGGGCCAAGCAAGAGACAGAGACTGTGAAAGGCAACAAGGGAAGGCTTGGTTTAGACTTAGGTAAAACATTTTGTAACACTAAGGACAATTCAGCCCTGCTACAGGTTGCTGGGGAAAGTGAGGATCCCATTCAGCAAAGTCTTCAAGAATACATGCCAAAATGATATGGTTGCTTCATCCTTTGGTTGGATGGCCTGCTGCGGTCCGGTCCAGATTCTTTTCCATATTTTTTATATGGATCACAAAACATTTGTTAGCTGTTTCTTCCTCTCCTGCCATGATTTATCTACAGAAATCACTTCTGAAAAAAATGTCAACCGTTTCCTCTGAAACATCATTCCCTGACTCTCAGCCTCTAACTGGAGGGAAAAAATAGCAGCTGAAACATCACCTATCTAAGATCTTCTCCACAGGCACAAGAGACCCTCAGAAATTACAGGGACCCTAGGTCTCTCCTGAAACTATGTCTTTCAAATAATTTAGCTGGACTGCGACTTCACACCTCAACTTTCTAACCATCCCAAACCAGTCTGGGGGTCACCTGACCCCATTTCTGAGAGCACGTCTGTCCTACCCATGCTCAGACCTATCCTACTATCCACACACAGATTCTCCAAAAGCTTTCATTGATTAGAAGTTCTCCTAAAACTCTCTGCCATGTCTGATCCAGAAGTGTTTGCTTACTAACAGACATGAGGTCAATGCACAGGACCCATGAGTGCCAATGACACAGAAGCAGCTTTGAGAGGATGCAGACCTCCACGTGGGATGGAGGTTGGTGCTGGCAGGACACCAGCTGCAGTCCTGGGAGCCTTGCAGGAGCATTAGTGTTCTGGTCTTCTGACACTGGTACAATGAATCATACAGTAAAGTTACAGATCCATTTGTGTATATTGCTGGGAACAGGAAGAGGAGCTGATAAGCAAGACTGGATTTGTTATGGCTAGCTGCCTTTCATGCCTTTTGATCACTTGAACAGGCAGATGACCGCTTACTTTAGGCTATTAGGCATGTTTGTTATACATAAAGATTCATGAGCTTTCAGTTATGCTTTTTTTAAACTTGCTAGAATTATACTGAGTATTAATTAAAATTCCATGACGTTGCTTGATAGGGAATGAAGATAGTACTAAGTATCAAGGTGCCAGGTAAATGCACTGCTCTCTATGCTGTGCTAATATAAAGAAATAATCTGAACTGATTTATTCACAGAAAGTTCACACTGAACATCACAGTAACTAGCAAAATAAAATTTTTAATGATGATGACTTAAGGTGTAGAAAAAGAAAAAAAAAATCAGTGAAAGGAAAGAAAAAAAAAAAAAGGGTCACTTTGGCAGAGCTCTCTGTCAAGAGCTTTCAACATGGGGCAGCTTGGAGGGGGAGCTGATCTCAGCAAGAACATGCCCTGGGAAATTAGACCAAAGTATAGTGTTCCCCAGATGGGTGGAAAGTCCCATCTTAATGCATCACAGTAGTTACAAACTGGCAAGAGCAATTGCTTGTAGGATCCTGGGAGTACTCTCAGGTCTTCCTGCTATAAACAGTAGGCGGTTAAAGACAAGCAAACTTTAACCCTCCCAATGAACTGCAGCTCTGAACCGGATTGCTCAGGAGGCTGCAGGTGTTCTCTGGCAGAAATTGTGGTGATTTGTCTAAACTCACCAGACAACCTGAAGGTGCTGTGGAAACACAGGTTCAGCAAATCACCTGAAACCTTGTGCTAGGACACTTCCCTCAAAAATATCAAGGGGATCAAATATTTTAGGGTCAAAAAAGGATGAAAAACAAGGTCTTCTATGGCCTTGGTTAATGCTCTGCTTATTGACTGAAGAGCTGAGTTGGTTAAAGGGTGGTGGAAATTCCTTTTGTTCTTCTCATTGGGTTTCTGAAAGGCCAAATGGTAATCCTCTGGATTTTCAGAAGGAAAACCTTTTTTTTTTTTCTCCAGGAGAGAGGTAAATAGGAAATGGGAGCCTTCCTACAACCAAATATTAGTGTTTAATTAATTCTGGAAATAGACTGAGGCTTAAATCTCTCTGAACCTTCTCCTGACACCCGTGCCCCTTGCAGGTTCTCCGAGGGCCTGCTGCCCACCAGAGCCCCAGATGCAACCTTAGAGTCACAAATGTTGTGGGACCAGAAGTCAGGGCTGCCACGGTTGGCACTGCACCATCGAAGGCCCTCACCCTGCAAATCACGGCAGACCGTAACAGGTGTCCTTCCCCCTACTGCTCTCCTACACCGGGTAGGATGACTCCCAAAGTCATACCTGAACAGCCCAGTGCAGAGCATGGATTCAAGCTCTTCAGACCCGCATGTAGGAGAAAATTGGAGTGTTAAATTCTATTTATCTCAAGCTTATCTTTTTGCCTTTTCTTACCTGCCTGCTTTAATTTTCAAGATATAAGGAAAACGCACATACAGAGATATCCCAGCCCCAGAAGCAGGAGATGTGTGTGTCTGCACTGTGCTAGTCTTACAGGCATGGATTCACCCACTGTCTCCCGGTGCCGTGGGGGCATGTCCAACCCCTGGCCAGGAAGCGGGGCTGACGCAGCCCACAAGCACGAGCTGCCCCCCTGTATACCGGCAGCAGCAGAGCTGTGCACCAGTTGCTTTCCTGCATAGCTGCCTGGTGAGACAGTCCACGACCAAGGCACGCGCGCTGCGGCTGCTGTAGGCTTTGGCTTCCTCGACTTGGGAAATAGAGGGAAGTCAAGGGAGAGGGAGTTATTTCACAGCGATGCCTGCAAAGAGCGTGATTCATTTATTTATTCTTCTGTGAACAGAAGACTAGCCAGATGACTAAGGCAGATCTGCAGAATGATGACCCAGAAACAGTAGAGATAAATTTCATATGTAGGGGAAAGAAAACATAAGTTAAAAGCCATAAACAGACTGTTATTTTTCTAAGTTCAGTGGTTTACCTCAGCCTGAGCCCTAGCCAACACCCAGAATACAGCACAGTTGCTTGCTTAGGGGCTTTTTTTTAACCTGTTGCCCCTCTCAGGGTGGGGTAACTGAGATCAGCTGCACCCATGACTTCTTAAATTAGCAGCACTGCCATAGTCCCTGTATTTCTCAGATGTGCTGGTTAGGGTGGCCATTTCTTTTCCTGGTTCCAGTTCAAGATGCTGAGGTGGGGGCTGCTGGTTTTACTGCACTCTCTGCTTCCCTCAGGTAAGACATTTGTACTTGCATGGGCAGGGGGTTGGAAAGAAAAAGGAAAAAGTCTCAGGTGAAAAAAGTCTGCTCTGGTAGCTTGGGTTGCAAAGCTCAGGGAACCTGACTCCTCCCTGATCAGGGGATGGGCCTGTAAGGTAGAATGCTGCAGTGATTTCTGAGGAATTGAAAAAAAGCTGGGGAAAAGTAGAAGGGAAAATGCTTCTTGATTTTGCTTCAGGCCTGTTTATGAGACATCTTTCTGTGAACAGAAAGTGCCAAGCTACAAAGCAAGGTGGGTGTGAAACAATCTATTTCAGGCTAGCTGTTTAAACTGTGGCTAATATCAGCCTGGTGTTAAGCTAAAGTAAAGGACTTAAGTATTCTGTTTTATTTGTTATACCCCTGTGATATTCCTTGGGAGGCTGTGTCTGTGGTTGTAAGCACTGGGTTTAGGCTGTTGTGCTGCTCTCAGCCTGTGATTCCTTAGTGCTGGTGAAGTGCTAGAAGTACGACTGTAGCATATGAGGTGATCTGTGGGCCTATGGAAGGCGATGTGCATCATCCCAGCACTTCCCTGTGGAAAAGCGTGGCAGGACTCTGCAGAGGACAGGATTTCCTGCTTGTGTGTGTGTGCAAGCCTGCAATCAGAAATACACTTGACCTCCTGGCTGAAAAGCCCCAAATACCTTTTCTGGCTTTCCTCTTGGAGCACTGGAGTTAGTTCTTAAAAAAGGGTGACTTTATTGAATGCAACTTGAAAGTATCAAGCTCTGAGCAATGTGTGACCCTGGCACCAGACAAGTCCCTTTTGAGTCCTCAGTCCTATAATCCCACGTACGGCATACAGGGTGAGGTGGGAAGGTTCTCCTCCTCCCATCATGTTCCCATCCAGCTAGCTAGACAGTATCTGACACAGAGGTATTATACACTGGCTGTTACACAAGATATTAGGTTCAAACCCCAACACCCTTGTTTGGCCCTTTAATGTCCGTAGCCATGTTTTTCCATAGAGTGGCCTTGCATAGTTAAAAACTCCTATCTTGACCAATCTTATGCTCTTTGATTTCTTTGAGTATTTCCTCATACTGAGATATAGGCTGTAAACAGAATGCAACTCCTTTATTATGTTTTGCAGTAGGAGAATATTGAGACAAGCCAGTCTCCATAACCTGTCAGCGGGCTTTCTCTGCTTCCCCATAACCATTTTTACCCTTTTCCAGTCTGATTCTGCCAGAGGCTGTATGCTGTGGGGTGCATCAGGTCTTTGTTCCATGCAGAGTTCATAATCCTTCTCAGAGTCAAAATTACTGAAAGGTGTACAATGTTGTTTCCTTGTGTTTTCTTTCTCCAAATTATTTCTGGTTTGTAATTCTCATGGTCTAGCACTGTGTATCCACATTTCCATCATAAATGCCACAAGGAAGACGTACTTCACACTCAACTCTCTTTTTAAACGCTGAGCTTTACCAGAGCTAGGAAAGAGCTTGGGTGAGTGACCTTTCCCTGGAAGTGGGCTATGTCAAGGCTTCTTTCCTCTGTGGACAGGAAGAAACCTGAATAATGGGGACAAGTGTCCAAGCAATCTTTTCGGGGAGTGGGAGCGTGTGTGCGTGGGACCTCACTTGGAAGTTGAGTTTGATGGAATTAGTTGTTCAGGTATGTAGTAAAATGAAACTTGGGAAAGAGGAGAGAACCTAGATGGACGTGTTTAGCTGCGAAGAGACTCAAAGGCATAAGGTTTGGAGGAGGCAAAAATAGTCATGCAAGGTGAATCACTAATGTCTGTGGAGTGCTGGAGCAATTGGGTGAGAGGGAGCTGCAAGTCAAGGACTTAATTCAGTTGGATCTGTAGGATCTCTGTGTAGCCTGCTGGTAAAGTCTTTGGCTGAGTGATGCTGTAGGGTTTGCTCTCACTGTAGTAGTAATAAACCCTAGAAATGCAGTGAAAGTCACATTTACACATACAGTGAGGAAGGGGTTTCCAACACGGAGAATGGTCTCTGATAATGTAACTGGTGTTGTGTCCAGAAGGAACAGCAGAGAGAGCAACTCACATCGTATAGGAATGAGTTGTAGTACAAGGGGGGAAGGTTTTGATCCCTGTTTTGGGGGAGTGTCTTCCAGTCAGCAGCAACCTGAGTGAGGGCTGGACTGCAATTGCCCTCCTTCCCAAAAAAGTGCATTGTTTCTCAGCTACAAAGTCCTTTCCCCTTTTACCCTGATGAATTTCTCATGCAGAACTGAAAAGTTTAGTGAGGTGGATGGAGCCAGATCCCTTCCAGAATGCTGTACATCTTCGTTAAATGGGTAAGGTGAGACATGTAGGTTTAAACCCCCATAAAGATTTGAACCTGACTTGATGCATCACCTCTCAGTGCTCTAACTGCTGGGGGAAGGGAGCTAAACGCCCCTCTCCCTCCAACCAATCTCTCCGAGAGCACTTATATTGCCTCAGACTCTTGCACACCCAACAGACCATTTCTGTGAACACTGGGACACAAGCCAAGTAACTTGGTGGTCTCAGGCCTGGAGAAGGGTAGATTGTGAAAGGAATATGTGACTTATGGTATGCTCTAAATGCCATGCCTAGAAAAAAATGAGCAGAAATCCTAAATCATGTGGGTGTTTCTAATATGTTACCTCTTTCTTTCCTGCTTTGCTGTTTCTTCCACTCTATACTGGGAGGACTGTACCTCACAGGGAGCCAGAGAGGCAGCACTGATGGTTGAATGATGGTGTGAGCTTCTGATCCATGACTTAGAAGAACCTTTCCCATTGTTGAAGATTCCTCTAACGTTTCTCATGTACAGATTAACATAGTCAGTGAAACGTAAAGGCAATCTCCTCCTCATCGAATAGAAAAGCAGTGCAGGGCTGAAGTCCCACCATTGTGGAAAAGCAGGAAGGAACTGTGCAAATTATGCTGCTGTTTTGGACAATTCTGGACTGCCTGGGGGCATCAATACTGAACATGGGGCTGGTGGGGTCAACTTGCTGGGAAATATCTGTATTTCACACGTGAGGGGTTTCCCTGTGGGTGGAAACTGAGACATGGTGACATGAAGAGCAAAGCAGCTTTCCTGAGAAAGCAGAGAGACAAAATACTTTTTGCAAGCCCTGACCTGGGAGAACAATGTTAGTCAGGCTCATTGGGGGAACCGAAAATTTAGGATGAGTTTCTTTGCACTGAGGGCAAGGGGCGTCTCTTTTGTGAACCTATACTGGAGTAAACCTGGAGCCGGCAGAGTCACTCCTGATTTGTATACGTGCTGAAATGTTAGCAGGATCCTAGCCAGTGTCCTTAGCAGCCTGCGCTTGCTCAGCCTTTTCCTTGTTATGAATGAGGTTGCTCTGAGATGTGTTCTAGCTCATCATGAACCCTCACTTAATTTGTAATTGAGTTCACTTTTGTTTGGTGCAGGATTTTGCCTTCACTGTGTACAACGACCTTGGACTGATCTGAGGCCTCCATCTAGGTAGCTTTGCAGTCTACAGAGCAAAAACTGAGCAGCTTCATCGAGTGATGCCCCTCTGTGTGCATGTGTATGTGTTTACACACACATGCCATCTTTCCAGCTCCTTCTCTCCCTCCTCTTTTTCCATTTGGTTCTGCTTTGCATTTTATTTGCAATGTGTTTTCCTGTTGTGAGTATTGCTCATGCATGTTGAGTTAAGGTTCCCCGAGGAGTCTGTCTGGCATTGAAAAATTAAAATTAACTTTTTTGTTTTTCGCACTCTCAAAGCCCTTTATTATAAGCTAGGGTTTTTGCTCCAGGGTAGTGGGATGTTGGGAAGAGCTGAAATATGGCACTGCTGCGAATCAATTAGTATAAAAACTGCACCAGTACCCAACTGTGGGCTGATTACCCCACCCCCAAAGGCAAATGTGTTCGCAGTTTAGGTCACAAGTGAAATGAGCGTGTTGAATCTCATTCTAACATGTCACACACTTACAAACTTTCTTCTCCACCTCAGTGCTTTTGTCTTGATGTGTGAATTGTGTCCTGTTGAGAGCTGGGCAAAATACGACTGGGAACAGCAGCTCCCTCCTTTACTCTTCCCCAGAAAACAAGGGAATTGTTTTGCAAATACCAAACTGATTTATTTCAAAGTGTTTCAGTTTGGTGGATGGCAACAAGGGGACTTTGGTGCTACTTACAGTGAGGAAGATGGTATATTAAATCTACAATTCTGACTTACTGCACGTGAGGGATCTGAGTTTGTCTTCTCTGCTTGCTGCAGGGATCTGAGAGATATCTTGCATGCCCAGGCATGTGATTTATTTTCCTCTAAGAGTCCCTAAAACACTGGCTTTGCTTCCGCACTTCAATGAGTCTCACATTAAATTCGAGAATCAACTCTGATTCTGGTTATAAGGCTATCTTAACTGATTAAGGAAAATACCAGCCTTCGCTGTTGAATTCCTTTGCGCATCCCAAGGATATGGTAATGGTTAAATATCCTCCTGGTCTGTAGGTGAGCAGCATTTGGGGTTTGTCGGATTCAAGAAAGGAATGAAGTGAGGAAGCCTCGTGAGGTGAGGACCTGCTGTGTGTAACCAAAGTCTTCGTCTTTTGTGGCCTCTGATCCTCCTCTACTGTTTGCAAAACTGTCATCAGTTATCATTACATTTTGTCCAGGAGAAGAGAGATCTCATTTTTACTGCAGAGCACCCAGGTCTGTGGCACCTAGGCCTTAATCGCAGGCAAGGGATGAAAGCCATGGGAGGTACTGGTTTCCCTTTCCTTCCCTTGTGTCTGGTTCTGTCTATCCAAAACTGTGTCCTAATACTGGCTGATGGTGTGATATGGCCACTCACCCTTTCTTCCACAGGACATATTATATACCCTTGTAAAACCTCTTGATATCTCTGTGGTACAAAAACGTGCAATACAAATCCAAATAGCATTCTTCAATGGAAGGCTGTAAAGTGTACACAGGGCCCATCCCACTTTGCCTCTTACTATTTTCCCTATTCTGGGCACCTGCAGAGCATCAGGGAAAATTGGATGTGTGTCCTTTCTGAAACAGGGTCCTTTTCCAGATATGTAGTCCTGGGGAAGATGAAGCTTTGCCTCCCTGTAGGGCAACTACTTCAGCAAACCATGTCGTGCAGGGTGGGAGCAATGTCAGCATGTTGCACAACAGGAGTGTGACAGTGCTTCCTTGTTACCTCACCTGTTAAATGTGAGCACACACGTGCCTGAGAAAGGGCCCAGCTGCTGCAGCTCCGGAGCCTGATGCACTGCCCTGAGCTTGTGTAACAACAGGGAATGCCTCTTCCTTCGATGGCCGGGTAAGCCCATGCTCTAATGTACAGCTGTGGCAACTGCTTTGCTGCTGTGGATGTGAGCTGGCCAGGCCAGGGCAGCCCTTGAGATGCACAGTGAATCTAAAAAGTCACATCACTCATTCTTCTCCTTGCTGTGAAGTCACTTGTGCGTAGTCAAAGCAAACTTCTTTGGTCTGAAATTCATTTCACGTTGCAGCTACAGGAAGAGTCACAAACGACTCGGGTTACTTACAGTAAAAGTGAGTAAGCTTTCCTGGTACACATTTGGGTCTATTCTTGTCATGTGCGATTGCTGTCGGAGCAGAAGGTGCTTGAGCCTGCTCTGTCCGCACCTGACCCTTCCAGTTGGAGCAGGGCTCTACGCAACGCTTCCAAGCAACGTGTTTCACACCAGGGAGCGAATTAATAAGCCTCTGAAATTTGCTAAGTGGAAGCATATTGTAAGTGGGGCCAGGGTTTTGGGTTTTTTCTGTCTCTCTGCACAGTTGCAGGTGGAATGCGTTTCCCCCAAGCCCCCATCTGTAGGCCCATTTATTTTGGTCTCCTCTAAACCTTTTCTTTGTAAAGTAAGATGGGGAGCAATGGTCTGAAACTGAGCAAAGCGGGGGGAAAAAACTAGGCTAGACATCAGCAGGGGTTTCATAACTGATGGAAACTAGTATGGGAGCATTTGCCCTTGGGAAAAGGCTGAACCTTTGTTCATCAGATTCGAATGAGGCAATGCAAAGGAGGAGGAGGATTCTATTGGAATTACAGGGAAGGGGAAGGGTAAGGATTTGCTGGCATGATGTGGTCTGAAGGAACTCTCACAATCTGTCCTGCCTGTTAACTCAGTACAGATTGAAGACTTGATTATAGGGTATTTCCTGCTAGAGAGGCTTCAGCATATCGTTTTCCTTAGTCACATGTACAAGGTCAGCTGATTTATTAGAACCTGAGGTGCCGCCTAACCTCTGGGGGGTTGTCAGGAAAGAGCAGATAGCTGCAAAGGGGCTGGTGTAAGCATTTAAGCTGAGCATTAGTTGACATTTGCAGTGTAGAAAAGGAACTTTGCCAAACCCGGCCTGAATGTTGGCCATGGATGGAGACTTGCACCTGGTCAAGTTACAGTGCAAAGATTTTGCACAGTGCTACTGTTAAGCTCTATTTAAGGCTTGTACTTATGAAGTAACTGGAATAACATGTTGGATATGGTAGTAACTGTGCTCCACTCTGGTGCTTGAATTTAGTCTTGGATTTTGTTCAGGTTTTTGGCCAGGATCTCAGCTGTTTGCAAAGGGCTAAAGCAGGGCTGTGATAGTGGTTTGACCACCCTTGGGAGCAGAGCTCCACCCGACCTTGGGATTGTTCTTGGATCTACACCAGCAGATTCCTAATGTGTAGTCTTCCTCCTCAGCTATGCCTCCCCTACATGTTTTTATTTCCCTCCATGGTCTAAGGGGACAGTAGAATAAAATGGGAATTGCCCTTTGGTAACCTCTAGCAAGCAGAATGTTCCTCTGTTGATGTAGCTTTATAAATGGATTTATAAATGCTATGTGAAGGCCACCCCCCATGAAGAGTCCTGATTTCTCTCATGGTGCCCACTGAGCTCATTCAGGGAGACGTTGGCACTATACCCATTTGAGAGCCTTGCCTGCTCCTCCTGCAAAATGGTCACCCCTGCACCTCTTTGCCTCAGCTCTGGGGAGCACACCCTGACCAAACAGAATTGTCTCCATGAACTGTACACTCTGGTGTTTTCCAGTCACTCCAATGATAGTAAATAGCAATGGTAATAAATAAGAACAGATGCTACAGACTGAATATTGTGTATGACCCATCTTTCAATGGCAGTACGTACGTGTTAGTACATGAAGTACTCCCTCTGCCTATGGTTTAGGTTTTTTCTCCAATACTTCTCCAGTGTACCCCTTCTGTGGCAGGAAACTGGGGTGCTTGTTGGGCACAGGAGGGAGGGAAAGTAGCCTTCTGCTGATGTAACTATAGGCTGCAAAACTTGTTGAGCAAACAAGTGATCTGAAAAAGAAATTCATGCTGAAAGAGTTAGTCTTCCTTACTCTGGTGTCTGTGCTTTTGGCCCCATGTTTCAGAGAGCTGAGGACAACCTGAAGGAAATGTCCAGGTTTCAGCCTCACTGCTTCTGCCTGATTCCTACCCTTTCTTGGACCTGTCAGTATTCTGTGGTCTCAAAGCATAGTAGAAAGTGGTATTTAATAAAATACAACTTTATCCTCCTTTAAAACTTAGCCTCCTAATTCAGTGTTGTCTTGGTCAGGAGTTTATATAAGAATTTTGAAATTAACAGAAATTTTCTTGAGTCAACATCACCTTTTGTGGAGCAGGAAAGAAGTTTTAAGGGATTTTTAATCTGAAGAGATGAAGCTCTCATTAGTGCTGGCTCCAGGTTGCATATACAACGCTATGCAATACTCTCCTTATATATCAGCTCAAATGTAGATGCAATAGTCATACTCTCGTGTTTCACTGAGGTCCTCAGATGAGGCTGGGGAGGATAAGAACATGATATAATGCTTTAGGGCTTGAAGTAGTTGCATGTGGAGCCAGCTGGGCTGGACTTGTGGAATTCAGCTCGTGTAAGCAACAGAAGAATACTCTGTTCAGAGTGAAACAGTGCATGAAGCAGTGAATCTATCTATCTATGTATCAATATACATTTGTGCATACATATATATATTTCAAATCCTATTAGTTCCCCACTCCTAACTTTCTCTCACTTGAGCTGTGAAACAAAATGATACTGCTTTGCATCTGCTGAAGCAGAACTTGTTTCAAATTCCGTGATGAATGTGTCATTGAGTGAAAATGATTTGGCTTGAACCGCTGAGCCCGTTTTCAAGACAACTGCTTCAAGTAGCTCCAGGGGACATTTAGATTGGCTATTAGGAAAAATTTATTCACTGAAAGAGTTTTCAGGCATTGTAACAGGCTCCCCAGGGAAGTGGTTGAGTCACCATCCCTGGAGATGTGTAGATGTGGTGCTTAGGGACATGGTTTAGTAGTGGACTTGGCAGTGTGAGGTTAATGGTTGGACCTGATGATCTTAAAGGTCTTTTCCAACCTAATCAAATTTAATGATTCTATAAAAATCTTCAGTTTTAGCGGCTGCCTGTTTTGAAGCTTCAATGCTCCGAGTTAAAACCAGAGTCAATAGGTCAAATATGTTTGTTCTTCAGTAGCAATAACAGACTGACAAGACAAGAGGAAGTAAATGTCATGTTTTTAATGCTGATTTAAACAGTCTCCCATGAAGTCAAAGCGCCAAACGTTGGGTGTCTTTCAGCGAAGCCTAATGGTACCAAGTTAGAAACCTGCCCGGACACACCTTGTTTTCAGTATTCATCGCTGAAGGGATACTCCGGATGGTCACGCCACCTGTGGATAGGTGAGATTGAATAAGTGAACTTCTTGGGTAGAGGCAGGGTATCACATCACTAATACAGTTGTCGTGTGCTTAGCAAACCTCTTTCTTGCACTATATAGGTGGCCTTCACAGAAGGCTCTTATTCAGAAGATGTCTGCTCTAAATAGTTTTCCCTGCAGAGCGGAAAGCAAACTATTTAAGGAGAGGACAGTGAAGGATCATTTTTCAGGCCTATCACCTGCATACCTTAAGGACAGATGGGATAAAACCAACAAGGATTTAGATGCCTGCTATTCTCACTGTTTAACTCAGTGAATATAACTCAGGTTAGTAAAAGTGTTGTAGGGAATGGGGATGGCTTCAATATGTGTATGTTGTGGAAGGTGAAGACTTCTTTCTTCAAATGTCTAGGAAGACCCTCAGAAATAAGGGCTATATTAGAAGGAGAGGTGGAGACGCAGACTGTACTACTCTGACATAAGCACTTCAAGCTGTCATGAACAGGTCTGGGTCTGGTATGGTGCTTTCACCAAATGGTTGCCATATCTAGACTAGGTCTGGCTGTCATCTAGCTCAGCCTAGATATATATACTCTGCTAGGTTAATAGCAGAGAATTGCTCAGTGGCAGAGAACTTACACCAAAGCCTTGGGGTGACCCAGGCCAAGGGAGAAAAGGATGTTCATGGCTGTATACTACCTAAGTTATAGATGCTTCAGGCTTCATTTTAAAACTGCATGCTCAGAGAAGATGCATGATCCAGGATCATTGTAAAAAGCAAGAATAAAATTCCCACGGTCAACTGCAGGTGAAAGAAATAACGCTTTTCTCCTGTTGCTGGCAGACTTGAGAGAGGGGCAGTTCTTTGTTGTGGATTTTCTTGTTTGTTTGTTTGAGAAGATGATGCTAAGCCACAAGTCCTGATTTGAAAAATGCTTTCCATCAGCAAAATCAAAAATTTCTGAAAAGCATTCTCAGGTGCACCATGGCAGCTGCCTGCCTTGCCTTACAACAGAGCACAACAAATACTGGCATTTATCCCAGCTGTGGATAGTTCCAGTTTGGGAAGGATGTATTTAACAGTATTGTAGTTAAGTAACTGTAAGGCATCAAACATTTTGAATTGGTTTTGTCAAAACATTTCATTCCAATATTCAGCCAAGCTGAAGTGTTTACACATTAACAGATTGAGTTGATTCAAAAACACAAGCCACAACACTTTGGCTTGTTTGGTTTCAGCATAATTTGAGAATGTCTGTTTTGCCAGTGTCATAATATCTACTTTCCATCTATGGAGTATGCTTGCTAACCAGATCTCACATGTTGAAAGGTCTGAGTCCTTCGAGTGAAAATGATTCACTCGGAGGAATCAATGCAGCTTGGGATAACTGGTAAAGAAGAATATCTATAGCTATGACTGGGAGCACCAGATAAATCAAGCAGGCAGATTAATGTAAAACTCGCCCAGCACAATAGTTCTAGATTTCTCTGAGGGAGAAGAAACCATTTAAGACTGAGATGTCCTGACGTACTCATATTTTTAAGAAACTTCCATTTTTTGCTCAGGTGCTGAACTTGCTAACTCGTTCCACTGACTGCAATATCCTGTTTGCACAGGCTTAATCGCACCATCAGAACAACAGATTTGCACTCGGTACCCATGGTAGCTGATAACCAAAAGAGTTGGAGGAATGCTGGATTTTTCCACTCCTGCTAGCATTTGCATCACAGCAGTCAAAGGTTTTGCACAAAGTTGACTAAGCAGAGGTCTTTCTGTGTGATGATTTGACTTTTTTAGATACACATTGCTGGCTGAAATAAGTAATTTCTTTAGGCTAGTCACTCATCTGCTGCAGTGTCAGTTCCAGACACTTTAATCTGAGAACACACAGTAGACAGATACATGTTAGCTGCTCCTTAAGAAGGCAACATCACTTTCTGAGAAGGCATTTTTCATAGTTGAAGTCAGACCATATCTAAGAGTTTTCCCTAAACATGTCACTCTTGTGAAAAATAGAGCTGGCAATGTCTGCCTTATGCATCCCGTTTTCCTTGTCCTCAGCATCCTCCTGTGACCAAATTAGTCTAATAAAGCAAAGCATTTAGTTTATTAGTTTTTGGATTGGTACCTTAAAGTTCTTCTCCTGCGGGCATTTGCATCCTTTAACTTTGCCTCTGGAAAAGGCTCTTACAGAAAATGTAACCTTGGTTCAAAGGCTTGTACTTACTTGAAGTTTGGACAATGTTATAGCTCAACTTAGCTATGAAAAAAACAAACAACTTCAAATACCAAAACACACCATAGAATCTGCTAGGCCGTTTCTGAGAAGCCTTCTGGAACTCAGTGCTGCTAATTGATGGAAGACTATTTTAAGTTTTCAGAAACTAAAGCTCCAGAGCACGTGGCTGAGCTTAAATGTGGAAGATGAACTCCATTATGATGCTTTTAACTTAGTTCATATTTCTTATCATGTCTATGTAGCACATTAAGTGGTTTATTTGTTTCTTTGCAACATTCCCCCATCTTTTGAGCAATGGTCACTGTTTCAGAATACTATTGATGGGGCTGTCCTGCCTTTCATTATTTGTAGTGCTTGAGCACGCTACAGTTTGGCAAGACACAGATAATCCAAAGCGACAACAGAAATGCATGGAAATGAATCTCTAGCATTTGGCTGCACATTGAGTGCCCTGAAAGGGGTAAAGAATAAAGTTTGGCCACAAACTATAGATGCTCTTTAGCTGAAGGAAAAACAAACAGCCTCATTCTCTGGAAGAGGAGATGTTGGATCAGTCTGAGCTTCCTGGGGTAGTGCAGGCTTCAGATGAAGCAAAACTACATTGGGCGGTAAGCCTTAGATCACAAGCAGCAAGAGATCAGGCCTTGTTAGTTCTCAGAAGTTGGGTAGTCAAATTTTGATGCTCTGACCAAAGTATTAAATGAGAAGGAGCAGAGCTCTTCCTAAATTAGCCCTGTGGTTTCATATAGCAGATTTCCTAATTCTTAGCCATCCGTATGGCAATTTTTAGGACCAGTTATCTGTGGAAAGACTAGGTTTACATTCCATAAGCCATTGTACTGGAGCAGCAACATGGCTTGCTGACCCCTGGAAATGAAGGTGGGAAGGAAAGACAAGAAAGTGCTCCTATTTGGATTTTAGCTCTGATAGCCACACTGCTAGATAGGGGCAATGCTACACCTTGTGAGACTGTCATTATAACATAGAGCAGAAAGCCTTTTAGGAGATGGAGCAGAGATGGAAAAGCCATTTACAGTCACTTTATACTAGGTAGGCTTTGACATGTGAGCTGTAACCAAGTATTGCTCATATCTTTGCATTGGATCTAGAAGCATATTCAGGCTATATTAAAGACCTCCCATATTTAAGCCTTACCTTGAAATAAGGTTGTTTATACAAAAAATTAATATTAAAAAGAGTTTGTGGGTGGTGTGTTGTTTGTTGTGGTGGGTTTTTTTTTTAAATCCTCTGAAAAGACAGGAATGTTCTGTGAGGATCTACATTTCCTTCTGGACTTACATTAACAGTTCCACATAACGAACATTTTTGTTCAGTGCTTCGATTTCTTTCATCTCTTTCTCAGTGAGGGAGAAGTCAAAGATCTAATGGAAGGAGATGTTAGGAAGAAATTAGCATTTCTTTTCATAATCAACATTCATATATTCCAGACCTCAGAAGTGTAATCCTCCCTGCTCTCTGCTGTCTTCCCCACAAATCCATGCTTGCACTTATAGGAAGGTCTTGAGGACATGAGTAAGTCCAGTCACATTTGCTTACGCCCTTTTGCAAGAAGAGAAAGGTCATCTGGCAGGTGCTGGGCCACCAGCTTTGAAAGCAATACATTGGCAGGGAAAGCGGGGAGCAGTGTGGGTACTGAGTGCTGCAAGGGATACAGGAACAAATCCTTCATCTTCTTTGGGTTTGGTGGTCAAGCCAGATGCTTTTTGTCACACCTGTAAGCAGCAACCTTTCCCCAGAAAAGCTCCTCCATACCTGAAGACTGGGCAGAACAAGTCAGTCATTCCTGAACACCTACAGCCAGCAATGTTGTGCTGCTGCCCTATGGAATTACTTCATCTCACTTGTGCTGCTTGCTGCAGCAACCGGTGTGCTGCGATACACCACCAGCTGGAACTTTAGCTACTCCAGAGGGTTTAACCCAAAATTTCCTCTCCACTTTGCTCTATTATTGTCATATCATGGTACTATTAGGTGATGGGGACAAAAAGCATCAAATATGGCAAAGCCGGACATTGGTCAAGCCTTATGTTGGCAGAAATAAATGGGAAAATCACCTTCTGTGGGGGCTAAGCCAATGTAAGGGGATTCATCCATGCAACATCAGAGTATGAATTTACCTGAAAATTCTCTCTGATGCGTTGTGGGTTGAAGCTTTTTGGGATGACCACCACTCCTCGCTGGATGCTGAAACGCAAAGCAACCTGTGCAGCTGTCTTGTTGTACTTTTTGCCAATGGCGTTCAGCACGGGATCCTTCAGTAAAGGTGGGGAGGACACATTTACCCTAGAAGGAGATTGAAAACAAACACACAAAAAACCCACCTTATCTTTTATGTTAAAACAGAGGCATCTACTTGTTTGTGGACAGAATACTGCAGCTTTTTGACGAGTATTGTGAAAGGTGGTAGAAAAGCTTTGGCATTTAGGTTGGTAGGCTGTCAAAAGCAACTTCCCATGTGATATTCTAATGTTGACTTAGCTCCTACTTCCTCGCCTAAGCATCAACATTCCCAGTTACAGACACTTGCTTTCTGTTAGGGGAGACCTAAGCTGACCTCCTATACAGACAACTGGCATTTTTTCATGACAGCATGCAGCAGGAGTGTTGCAAGTTTACATTCTCAACAGTAATATTTAGACACTGAAGTTCAAAACTACTTTGAAAAACAGGGACAAAGGCATTTTGAACAGGAACCCAGCATTAGAGAACTATTATTCTTTTCTTGGATACTGTACTTTTATTAGAAAATAACATGGGAACTTACCATGATTCATCCCTTGAGGTTCCCAAAGGGCTGTACCCAACAATAACAATGTCATGTTGTCTGCAAAATTCTAAGAGTTTGGGTTGGGTGAAATAAGGATGGCATTCAACCTATGAGAGTAACAAAGCACGATTAATCAACAAGACCAGATACAGAAGCAGATGTTGTCCAGATATTTGTTAGAGCTACAGACCAGGTGATGCTTTCAGGAAAGGATCCATGCAAGTTAAGGAATAGGGTAACTGAATCTGTGCTCACTATTCTAATTGTACATCATTGGGTGATGGAATTTTTTTTTTTTGGTGGACAGCAGATCAACATCTGTGATTATGATTTGGCTGTGGAAAATTTTTATTGGCTCCCAGTGGAAAGGTGGCAATAAATGAGCTGGGGGTGGAGGCAAGGGAAGCTCATTAGAGTAGAAGTATGAGAATGCAACCCACCTCATGTGGGTCAGACCTCTGTTTTTCTGCCTTTTGCATTCAGGATGACTAATCTGATGTTGTTTTTTAGGGGAAGTGTGGGCATAACCTGTCCCAGATAAAAAGGTGAGGGGGGATACGTAAAAGGTGAGACATGTTCATAATGGTTTTATCCTTGTTAAAAGATCCGCCCTCCCACATTGCAAATACTGTTCATCATTCCCTTATAGGCAGGAATTTTCTGGCTGCATTCTCAGTCTCTAGGAAAGGGATGTCTACAAGGTGACAGAGCAACCACTGTTTGCAGGCAGTCTGAAGCTAGCTGGCACACCTATGCTTGCTGGCTGGCTGCCCTAAGCTGGGCTTAATCTTTTGACTGGTTCTCCTCAATGCCAGGAAGCAGCAGCAGTGGTCAGTGCAGTCTTAGGAGCACACCACAAACGGCAGCTGCGTTTTGCACCCGCCAGGCATGTTAATATCGGTGAAGGGTGCTGGAATTCTGCCTGTCACAGGTTGCCTTTCCCTGCAGGCCAAAGACAAATGAAAGCTATGGCCAGCCTCCCTGCCCTGTGTCAATCCAAGCTCTCCAGGCCACTCACTGAGGGTGGGAAGTTGTTCCCACTTAGTCTGTGGCCTCTTCATTGATACTGCTAACCTGGATAGTCATTTGTGACAGATGAGTCACAAGTGCTTCCCAGTGATTTCTAGGAAATGCGGTGATCTGCCAAATGCCAGAGTCAAAGGTATGGGGCATTCAGATGTGTCACTGCCACTTAACGCCTTCTCTGAGCCCTACTGCTTTAATTTAACTCGGACATGCCTATCGTCTTCACGGGCCTGTTCAGCTCAAGTAGGTTGCTTAATGGTGTCTCCCCCCTTTAATTTATGTTTTTCTCTAACTCTTACTGATGTCTTATAGGAAGGGAATAAAAGACCAAGTACAGGGTATTTAGGAGTTATTTCTAATAGCTTTTAAACCTGGGAAGCTTAGTGACTCAAGATCCCTGATACTTAGGGTTGTTAGATTTGGTGTCAGCTGAGGTAGACATGACTTCCTTGAGGACTGGTTAGCTCTGAATGGTTTGTCTTGAGAATTTTTTGGACTTGAAGTAAGGTACATGGCAGAGATTTAAGATCTGCATTGACTCAGCATTCAACCTTGCTACAGAGCTTTGGCAAGGAGGCTACAGTTTTATAGTCCTGGAGCAGGAACTTAGGAGAGCAATCGTTCCAGCACCTTCATCTATTTATCTTTAGCCTTGATAGGATGAGTAATACTTTCAAGCTAGAAATGGCAGTGTGACAGTACGGAGGGCAGCATCTGTGGCAAAACATACGTCACCCTTCTTCATGTGGGCAGCTTAGGCCACATGTTGCCTCTGTTCCCCACAGGACAGTGGCACCATAGCAGGCACTGCCCGTGGCTTGCAGTCATACCTGGTTGCTGACAGGTTTGTACTTAAGTCCTGGCTTGTTCAGGATCATCTCCAGCTGCCTGCGGTTGAAATTGGATACTCCAATAGACTTTGCCAAGCCTGCATCTTTACATGCTTCCATAGCCTGCAACAAAAGCAAAAACCAGTGGAGTCTCACACTTTGACTCAATTCCTTGGAGCATGCATTTTAGAGATATGTGGAAGATAGTTCTGCTGCACCAAAGGTTTTTCTTTAGTCTCAATAATGGACTAACAGCTCTATTAGCATGACTCAATTCTTTGGAGCATGCATTTTAGAGATAGGTGGAAGATAGTCCATTATTGAGATTAAAGAAAAACCTTTGGTGCAGCAGAACTAACAGCTCTATTAGCATGAGGGCTGGTACCATCCTGCTATTCTAAACTCTGTTCCCATATAGACCTGGTTTCCAAACCAAACCCTATTATTTTATGCCTCTTGTGAGGAAAGAATTTGTCTGGAGAGCAGAAAGATTAATCTGAGATATAGATACTTAAGTGCCAGAAATCTGCTTTCAAAGAGTTTTGCTTACTTCATGCTGCCTTAGCACTGCCTCAAAGCTGGAGAAGGAAGAGCAAATAAAACAGATTGCCTTCCTGATAAGTCAATTTATTTCTTTTGATGGTACAACAGATTTTCATATGAAGTCTCTATCCAGTGAAATCCCCTAAATATCTGGCCAGGCATGTCACAAAACCATCGCAGAAAACTTCAGTACAGTATAAAGTAGAAAAAAAAAAGGGGGGGGCCGAATGTGTGAGGGAGAGGAATTCTAGATATTCTGCAATTCAGACCAGTCCTAATAGCTGAGAAAGCCTTATGAATACAGGCCCTGGTCTTCATTAGCTTCATCTGCTGGGTTGTTAAGGGGGAAAGAGGGTCCTTTCCTATGTCTTCCCCTTTGCTCCCTGAAACTCTGCACACAAAGGATTCAGTGACCATTTGAGGCAGAGCAGACCCCACTGTGGAGCTGGATGCCCCTCCTGCCTCTGTTGTTATTCCTTTTGTCCCACAGGAGCTGAAAGCAGGGAGGTAAGAGGCACCATTTATTTGATGACCTCTAGTTGGCCTCATATGCTTTGCATCACTCAGTGACAAGTCAGCAGATATAGTCATCTGGAGCCATTTTTGCCTGCCAGCACCACACTGAGAGAGTGAAATTATCTGGATTGAGTTTAGCCACTTTTATTTAGGTTGATGTTATTATTTGCAGGCACTCACCACCACCTATTTTTCTCTTGGCTTATTAGCTGAAGAGAGTGTCCTGCTACAATATATCCTTTACAATAAGCACCAGCTTGAAGATAAAAACATAATGTGTTCGGACAGCTGTTGCTTTCAAAGTTTGAGCAATTAGCCTATGGAAAAAAAGGAATGAAGTGCATCAGCCAAAGACAAGGGTAACATAAACAGCTAACGTGGAAATCCCCCTTCCCCTTGAGACGCAGCCAGGACAGCTCAATTGGTAGGGGAGAGCCCAAGCCTGCCCCGGGCTCTCTCCCGCTCTGAGCTTTCACTCAGAACGTCACCCATTCTCCATCTTTATCTGCTGCACCTCAAGTTGAGCTAAACTGGGACATGACTATCCAGCTCTGGACAGCACAAGCTGAAGTGGAGCATGTAGCAGCCCATGTTCTCTCTCGTGGTGGGTACTGGGCTGAATTAATGATGCTTTTGCAGCAGACCTGATGCAGAAAGAGAGCTGGCCAGCTTTGACTATGAATTAAAGACTATCCAAGGCTTTAGAAGGCAGGAATATGAGGAGACTGCTGATCCCACTGAAGCCAAGTGGCGGTAGGCTTAAGGAGACATCTGGCTATAGGACAAGAGCACATCACAAACAAATCTAGGATGTAATCTTTCAGGCAAATGCTACTTCCCTCCAAGTTTTCTTAGCAGAAAAACCTTTCATTCTCATCTGATATATAAATGTAGAAGTGAGGGAGCTTGTTCTGATGGCAAGGGTTTTAAGGTGGTTTTTTTTTTTTGGGTTTGGTGTTTTGTGTGTGTGGCTTTTTTTATGGTGAGTTTTAGGGCAAGTTCTGCTTTTCCTTAAAGGTAAAAAGTGCCTTTTTTTTTTTTTTTAAGAAGGATCCAGTTACTTCTTAGGATGACTTCTGCTCTAAAGATCTGATAAAGATACCTAAACTAGCAGATGTAGAGTGCACTTTCTGAAAGAAGGAATGTGAATGTCAGATATTTCAATGATGTTTTGTTATAAAATAATTAAGTGATGGCAAGAAGCAAGATCCTTAGGGACAGAAGTAAAATCTATCCATGGAGCTAGTAGAATTTGATCCATTTGGCTTGTCAATATGCCGCAGCTCTGTTTATAAATGCCACAAGTAAAAGCAAGAATGAGGATCTGTGTGTTTAAAGCATATATGGATGGATGTTGTGTTTGCTTACCTCCCAAGTGGCACATAGGTCTGTCTCATGGTAGATAAATTTTCCATTTTCATCTCTTGGGTAGATTGCATCTCCAGGCTGAAAAGTAAAACCACACTTTTGTTCTTTAAAGAAAAATTTACACTCCTCAGAGTAAAGATTTTTCCACAGACTGTGGTTCTACTAGCAAACACCACCAAAAAAAAAAAGCTTTCTGAAACACCCCAAGTTCAACAGGTCATTCATGCTGGGCTTACCACATCCTCTACTGCTAAATCATCCTTGGATATACTTCTGAACTGTCACATGAGTGCACACTCAGGAGTTCCCGGATGGCGTTGTTTTTCAAGAAACTTTCGACCTTTACGTTATGGCATCCAAAGGACTAGTTTCCTTCTAGAGGGCTGGGTTAGAGTATCAATCTGTATTCTCTTCCACTGCTTTCCTCCTTTCTTCCTAGCCCTTTCCCTGATCCAGCTTGTGTCCTAGGCACCTGGGAAGAGTACTAGTTCAGTCCAGCTTCCACCAGCTGCAGAGACTGTTTTTGAGAGCTGTTTACTAGTAGTGAAGGGCTACATGTAGAGCTATAGTACAGGCCATGAACCTCTTAAGTGCATTATCTATCTTTCTTTGGAGCGCTAGGAACTCTCTTCTTATCTCTATGCCCCATAAACAAGACTTCAGAGATGAGTTATGAGCTGATATCTCATGAGCACAGCTTTATTTTATTTGCTGGTCATTTCACTGCTGTTGCAGGCAATGCATTAACACCTCCCTCCCTTTTGTGTGATCTCAGTTTCACTTTTTTCATAAAAACTCTTCAATGATGTTTGACATTTGATCTGACTGCAAACTGCTGCATTTCAAAGGCCAGGATACAAGATGTTGACATGGTAACTCCTTGGGAACATGCAGCTGTGACTAATATGATCAGTAACTGGTGCCTCCCAGTTCGGTCAAGAAGTTCAAATTCAAAGCATTTAATGGGAAAAATGAACCTAAGGAAAACACAGCCTCAGATTTCAGAGGCCAAGGTCTTAGTTACAGGCACATGCCTGTCTCCACCAAATGTGCTGTTTTTTCTTAATGAATTCCACAATGATGACTTGTTGCCTTCATTGCTGTGTCTTGCTGGGGAAAAAAAAAAAAATCTTGTCCAGAAGGAGGTAGATGGCTGTTGGGTACAATTTTATATTAGAAGGCAAACTGTTTGCCATCACTTGAGGTGGAGAAGCCCTATTTACAAAACCACCCCATGCTGTTTTGGAGCAAACTATTCATCTCCATGATATCCTAGAAGAGTCTCCAAAGGACTGCAAATTCAACGCATAGCAGTTGGACTTTGAGTTCAGGGGATGAGTCTGAATTCAAGACCTTTTTATTCTGTTCCACTTCTAATTCATTAACTTCCGTTCAACATCATTACTTTTTTTAGAATAGTCAATAGACAGCAATTTCACTAGCTGATTTATCATCCTCCTATTTCCCTCTATTTCTATTACTTTTGTTCTGAAAAGTGAACAGAGTTAGGATGAACGACTCTTGAAGATGAGCTTATCTTGACTGAGATAAGGACTGCCAGCTATTGTGGATTTTCAAAGATCCTCCTGACTCCAGGGAACTGCACAAGGTGTTGAAGTACAGTTGTCTCTGCTCAATGGTCTCCAGGCAACACTTTCTCTACCAAGCTACCTTTTTATGCAAAGGAGTTCCTGAACGGAAAAATTGTCTGCAGGTGGATAAAGAAGGATAATGTGCTGAGAAAAAGGGGGTGTTTTGATGGTGACAGGATGGTGGTTAATGGTTCCTTGAAAGGTCTTTTGGAAGTTGGTTATGTTTCTCAGCTTTGGGTTCTCATGGGCTACACCAGTCATTCCCACAAATGCTGTTTTCTTCTCTTGCAGTTCTCGTGCAGATAGCCATGCACCTTAGACTGAATGTAAGGTGGCTTCCTACCATGCTGCCGTATGGGCACTGAAACGTGTGACAACACCATGCAGTCACTGCCACCATGCAGAGATCACATCATATCATATCGTATCATATTCAAAATCTGGAGGCACTCCAAAAGCTGCCAAATAGCTTATTTGTGTATTAAAAAACCACAGCAGTTGGTAGCCACTGGGAGAAAAAGCCATGCTCCCATTACAATAACTTTCTCACCAACACAGATGCAGGAAGATGGGTATGCACATCCCATCACTTTCACAAAACTGTCTTTGACAAGAGAGCTTTCTCAAGAGTACAATTTTAGAAAGAAAAGAAAGGAAACCCGTCACCATTACTAAAGGCTAGGGCCTTTTTGCTCTTTGTATTTGGCATAGAAGAAAAAAAAGCAACTTTTTTTCGTCTCCTCTCGGGGACATGAATGAATCTTCAGGACTGCTACTCCTTTAACAACTCAGATTGTTGATACAGGCCTCAGGGAGTCAGATGTACATTACTTTAAAGCCAGCTGTCTATATCTTTATATTGTGGGACAATGACCTTCACTATGTGGGAGAATGAACTACTAGAGAATACAAACACAAGCAAAGGGAAACAGGAAATTGCAAGTAGTGGGAAATTTTTAAAAATGTACCCGAAAGAATTCCATACGTGAGACTGTATAAAAGAAGTTTTAATGTCTGAGTCCAGTTACTCCTATACAGGTCTTAATGGGATAAGTCTTCCTTGGGGGGCAAAAAGGAACTGCAGATCTAAGGTGATTGCTTCCTGGTAAATTGTTTCCTATCTCATGCTTCTGGTAGTTTGGGTAAACAAGTAATAAAATAGTAGTAGCTAAATAGTTGTAAAATATAATTTTATTAATCAGAACTACCTTCCTTGCAAAAAGGGGCCAGTTTGGACCTTAGACATCCCACAGAAAACAAGTAACCAGCTAATTGCCTGACCCTATTCTCTTTAAGAAAAGGGATTTAATTGGTTCAAAACTATTTACTAAAAATATGTTGAATCTCATTCTTCTAATTTCACTATTATTTCATTTATACCATGTACTTTCAGAGGGAAATTGTAAAGTAAGGTACGAGTGGCTGTCAAACCAGAGAGTTTGGGGACTTGCAGGAGCTTGTTGAAACGGTGACATGCAACTCTGATATGATCTCCTTGCATTCAGAGGCTTTGGCTACAAGTTGCCCAGAGCCAGCAGTATGAAGGAATATCAGGCTTTAAGTTTTAGACATTTGAGAGAGACAGACAATCCATGTTTGGGACCAACTGTGATCTACTGAAGCTGTCTGAGAAGAGCACTGGAGTTGTGGTTATGATCTTAATCTCCTTGATTTGCCCAGTAGCTTTAATACTACTGAGGCTATTTGGTTTTTGGGACAGAGTAAAGAAATCAACTTGGTCATTTTTTCTGCTTTCCCTCTCCCTTTTCAAACTTTGCCCCTAGCCCGTTGCTGCTTTGTATAAGCACTTTCCTCCAGTGACTCCCTCCTCATGGCTGAGGGAGGATTAAGACACAGGTGCTGCTTCAGCTATGGTAATTCTTCAGCATAGCAAGTGTTCATCCCCAGTTAGGAGACCTGCTCTCCCAGTGGAGAGAAACCATGCTACAGTTGTCAGTAACTGTCTCACACCACCTGTAAGCCTCTCCTTGTGTGGGTAGTGCACAGAAATGTATATATCATGCATTATCTGTCCAAAGTGCTATTTTCTACATGGACCGGAAGCTGCGAGAAAGATGCTAGATGGAGCCCTTGGCTCAAGCCAGTCTTGCGCCTTTTTGGGGCAATTTTTCTTTTTACCTTGAAAGCCATTGGCAGCTCAATAATGTAGAGGTCAACGTAGTCCAGCTGCAGGATCTTCAGGGTTTTCTCCAGCGTGGGACGCACCAGCTCTGGGGGGTGGCAGGTATTCCACAGCTGGGGAGACAATCACAGGCACTATTTTTTTGGATGCAAAGACATTGTGGCCTACGTCTCTTGCACAGGACCGTCCCAGTGCTGACCCAGTAAACCTATTATGTATTTGTTTATTACGAGACAGGTTCTTCTGAGCTGAGTATATTGCAAACTCTTGCTCAATGAACTTAAGCAGATTCCATTTGTTTTCTGAGCTTTCCAAGCATATGCTTTCACTGGAAAACTTGGTTTCCACAAGAAATCTGTGGTGAGTTTTATGCTTGAAGGCAGAAGCTCAGATCATGTGAGTGAGCTGTTGAACAGCCAAGCACCCAGCATGGAGAGAATCTTTTGGTTTTCTCCTGTGGTCATGGAGCCTGAGTGACTCCCTGACCTACGGAATTTTTAATTTACCCCTCAGTCCTCACTGAAAGTTGTATTATTGTTCAGTTACTGTAACTCAGGTGTGACTAGCTAAAGCACAGCCTTTTCAGCCTTTTTAAAATACAACCACTTCCTCATGGGGTTATGCCCTGAGGTTGCTATGGAGTGTGCTTAGTTGATTAGCTTTCAGTACTATCTCTAAGTGAACCCTGCTGATGCAAATCTCTTGCAAGAATAAAATCATAGCATGGTAATTAGTAACTAAGAGCTCTTTGTAACCTGGTTAAGAGCTCTTTGTAACCTGGTTGCTGCAGTTAAAATAATAAGAAAACCCACCAGAATTAGCACACAATAGAAGTTTTAAGTGCCATTTGTTTGCACACCATAAGCTGGGCTATTTTGTCTTCTTTTTTCAAGGCATAAAACTGACATGTGGAGCCATGTTGAAGTTTTTGGCACCTTCATTTGCTGGAAAAACCTACTGTTTGCTTTTATGGCCATTGTCTAGCTAGTTCTTCCACCAAAGCTGGCAGTCACTGCAAAACCAAGGTATAGAATGAATTCATTCTTGAGACACGTAATACTTGACTTGCCATTTTCAGGAGAAGATAATCATTATAGGTGTCAGAGGACATAACCTGTGGAAGTTTTAACATATTTTAGACTTTTAAGGTGTATTTTAAACCAAATTATGGTTTTCCCAGGGTATAACAATAATCTGCTGATCTTCAGATTGTGGGACAATCTTTCCAGTTGATCTTCAGTTGTACTGAGAGCAGCACATCTGACCCTGCCCTAAGCTGACAAATCAGAACAGGGTTTGGCACCTGGAAATTCATATTAGGCTTTCCCCAGCTGAATGTTGCAAGGTGTGAAGAGTTTATGATCACTAGATGGTGGTTACACGGGCTGAGGTGTACTGCAGAAAAGGGACCAAGGTCCTGCTCTGAGTTTTAAGATGTTCCACTAGATTTCCTGAAAGCCTTTGGACTGTGTGTTTTTTAAGCATTTTACATGTAAAATGAGATGTTGTTTTGGACTTAAGTATAAGTAAGGAAATGAGTCTGTGTACCTTTCATGTTTACTTTGTTTTGTTACTGTATTTTATAATTTAGTAACCTGAGGTATGTTGTCAGTTTAGAAGCAGCTTTTCCGAGTGCCCTTTCTGTCCTAGTGCTGTTGAGCTTGGTACTTGTCAGTGAATATATACTTCCCTTTAAAAAACTGCAGAGGCTCTAAAGAAAGAGCCTTTAGAAATAGCAAACACTTGTACTATGTTAATACATAGATGCCATGGAAACTTAAAAGTTTCATAACTGTTTTCATGATTTGTACAAGTTATTGTATTATCTACCTAAGTAGAACCCATGTAGACGTTTGAGCAGTCAAAGCTGCCAGCTGGCTTTGGCACTTCAGGACACCACATTTCCTGGAAATGTTACTTCTAGTTTAATGAAAGAAATATCCTGGGATGAAAGAGGAGACCAAAAAGGTCTTGCTATATAAGCCAAATGAGATGTTGGCCGCTGATACAAAACCTCTAAAATTTCTGGATGCTGAGCTGCTCGGCCTGATCAGCCAGCCAGCGGCAAGAGCCAAGTGCAAGTGCTGATGATTTCAACTGGCAGATGCAGCCCGATTGCACCAAGTCACTGTTCCAGTAACACAGCCGCTCAGCAGGGCTGTTCTTGTTGGTCCCTGCTGACGGACGAGCCTTCAATTAGCATCATCTTTGTTTAAGGAAAGATCTACATGAGGGGCTTGAGTCTGAAGGGTCTTGGGAATTTCCAGTACTTCTGATGTCAGTAGGGCTGAAAGCAAAACAAACTCTTGTTGTGCAAGTGTCTTCCAAGAATGGTCTACTGTATCTGTTGTGTTTCCCAGAAGATGCAACAGTTCGTATCAGTAAGTTACCAATCCATGTCTGATATATCTACTGTTGGCTTGATATTTGCCTGTAGTTCATGAGGTACATAAAGTTAAAGGTACATAAGCTCATAAGGCAAGGAACATCCAGTTCCACTCCTCCTGGGAAGTTCAGAGCTGCTGTGAAAGTATTCAGTGAAACCTGTGAAAATCCTGGATTGCGATGGATTAAGTTGCTTGCAGAATACTTTCCACTTCTGCATTTGAACTCTTTAAAGACTGCGGAGATGCTCTAATGAACTATCACCCTGAGCACCTGAAGTTTTGTCAAGCACAAACAGGACACAACAGAAAGATAAATCCACGTGTGTCCCAACTCACAGCCACAAGGCAGTCTGGAACTGCAGGCATTGACTCTTACGGTACTGCACGTTGCAGCCCTACGGCTTACAGGATCTGCAGTTTAGGGAACAACTGAATTTACAATCAAGAAATCAAGTGTATTTTCACAGATGGCCCAATACTGAAGTAGTGATTATCAACCAGGAAAATCATGTAGTGATTAGATAAGACAACTGAATACAGAAAGGCTTAATTAATAAAGTAAGTTTAGAAATTTTACCAAGAGATGGTCTTTCACAGAATCTAAAGGTTTATATGGAAACATAAACTGCAGGAGAAACATTTGGGAAAGCTAAAAGACTCAAAATTGTTAGGACATCTGTTTCTAACCTTTTGGCACAACTCTGTGTTTTAGATTTGTATATTACTGGTGATTTGCAGTAATGAAACAGTCGACACAGAACGTTTTGACTGATCCAAATCAATGTGTTTGGCATGTGAGAGACTGAGAGACTACCCTGATACAGGTGGAAAAATGTGAGGATGTGAGCTTGTCTCAGGATGGCAAGGTTGTTACCAATTGAACCAAGAAGGGAACTTGGAAAAGAGTTGCAGACTTTGCAGATTGGAAATTGCTGTACTTGGAAATTGGTCTGTAGCTTCTGAAAATCCACTTGGTCTGCAAACTACCCAATCCAAAGCTTAGTTTCCCAGATCATAGAGCTTAACTAAACTGCTCACTGTAAAATGGGCCTTTTATCCCATGGGATCTTTCAGTCTAGGAACCGTGGTATTTATTTCCAAGGCTGTGGAGTAACTTTTATGGATTACATCTTATTTGGGAAAGAAGAAAGGGAAAATATTAGGTTGATATGTTCAAAGAAGCACGGAAGGAAGGGGAACTTGAAGCCATAAACTCCTTTAGAAAATGGACAGACACCATGAATTTTCTGGGGCCGTTTGATCTTTATTCTGCAATGTGCTCTCTCTCTGGGCTATAGTCATCATAGTTGTAACAGCTTTTATCAGACACTTTGTTGGACAAGGGATTTAATTCTTCTAGGAGAGAATCAAATCTTACTGTTAAGATGTTAAAGCATTAACTAGCTTATGCATTACCCCAGCCCTCTTGCTCTAGAGAATTGTGGTGACATCTTGTATCCAAGTAAGCTGATTTATCAACCTAGAACTTTTTAATGACAGGTGATACAGTAACGAAGGGTGTAGCTTGATGAGTGATTTTCTGGCAGTAATACCAATGTCAGCACTTGCTGTTCTTCCATACACAGACATTAGCATGCACGTGCTTGCTTCCACCCCTTTCATTGTGCAATCTCATGGCAAACCTGTACAGGGAATTGCTCTAACAGAAAATAACTTGTTTGCAGCATCATTGGCCAGATCGGGCTCAGTGTTTGACTATACAACTGTGTGTGTCAGCACAACACATGGGACAGTAACAGCTTAGGCAGCACTGCTGAGTGTAGCAATGGTCTAAACTTGCAGGTGCCTACAGTATAAGGCAGAATGGATGTTGCATGGTTTTCATTGCTAACAGAGCTTTAAACTGAGAACAACAGTGATACCTGTGCTTAACAGCAAATCTAGTGCTCGTAAAGCTCTGCAGCATTATGGTAACGCTAGGAAATACAAATACAGGATGTTGGATCTGGAAGCATGCCAGATGTGGACCATCAGCATTCTTAAGAAACCCATTCACAGAAATCCTGGATTTAGTGAAAATAATCTAAGCACAGCTTCTCACCTTGCCACAGTAAAAAATGTCTTCTCGCTTAATCTTTCCTTCAGCAATCTTCTCCCGGATGGCTTGTCCAACTTCATGCTCATTGTAGTAGACAAAGGCGCCGTCGATATGACGGTAACCAGTATCAATGGCAATCTTCACTGACTCCAGACAGGAACCCTTGGGAGTCTAATGGGAGAAGAAAGAATAAATGTAGTTTCAGCCTCCTGCTCACCTCTCCTGCAATGCTATAGACTCCCTGAGATATGCACAATGTTCCTGCTGGGGTTCATCCAGTCCAACCATCCCTTGCCTCCTCAGGCACCTGTGTTTCAACCTCTGAATAAAAGTGTTGTGCACTTTCCTTCAAAACCGTCACAAATGTGGAATTAGATTGGAAAAAGGAGGAAAGCAAAAAATTCTCTTTCTGGGAAATTATATGAAAATTATTTCAGAATTTCTTATCTAGAGAGCAGGGGCTTTCCTACATCAACTGTTTGCTGAAATCCCTTACTCAGGTGGAAGAGGGCCTTTGGTTGAGCAGAGCTGGTCAACCACCTGCCTGCTCAGATGATGTTTGGTGGCTCAGTAGAGCTTTCAGCAAAGCAATAATCTGGATTTGACTTCTTTCTCCTCAAATCAACTTACCATTGGTGGTATCACAATATGAAGGGTGATAGATCAGGACTGCACTGGTATTCCTAGTTCTGGACAACTGCTTTACAGTGTGATTAGGAACCAGTAGATGCTTTAGTGCACATTTATACACATTTTACTGCTTCAGTTTTAAGATGAGTCCAAGAAACCTCTTAGGAAGTCCAAGTGGTATTTTCGTACTGTGTGCTGCAGTTATGTTGACTCATCTTTGCTGAAATTCAGAGTAAGCTTGTTTTTTCAGAGCAGTCATATTTTCCATTAGCCACTGTAGGAAGCAAAATACACATAGGCCAAACCAAGCAAAAAAGCGTAAGACGGGTCACTGAAATAATTTGACTGGTTGCTGAATTTGTACTGAAAACATCTTATTGCTATCACACTTTGTATAATGAGATGTGTGGTGGTGGTCAAGGGCTCTCAGTGACACATGGCCACAGTTGTCCCACCCTTTTCATAGGCATTGCTCTGCTGCGACAGGGACATCTGGATCACTTAAAGGAAAACTGAAACAGGGTGAGTCAACCTGCTCTGCTGCTGCCTGCCAGCAGCACATGCCAAGAGGTGAATTTTGCTACCTCCAAGTGAAGGGCCAAGACTATGCTGCTTCTCCTGTGAAGAAAATAGATGCCAGAGACCTCTGGAAATGAGACAGGGTATGAAGAAAGAATATCAGATTTGTTGGTTTTGCTGATACCAAGGAAAGAGAAGATGCAGGACTGGCAGTAGATGCTGTTGGGAAGGACCACTTTCTACGACAGCAATCAGTCTCCCTCCAAGCTGCCCTTTTACAGCAGCCACTGGGTTGGCTGTCCAGGAGTTTGCCATAAAATTAGCAGCTACTCTTCCACCACCTGCAGAACTAAAAGGTGTGAAACTCATAGCTGCCACAGGATGATGCTCCAGCAACTGAGGACACTAGTCTGCCCTTCCACATTCATGGATTTACGAAGGACTGCTGAAGACACATTGGGGTCAACCTCTTGGTGTTTCTGTCCCAGAGCTGCAAGCTGGTGGCAGATTATTCTGGGGTAATGGGACTGTAGCCCAGCCTGCTTGCTCTGATCTTCAGTGTCCCATCTGGGCTGGCTGCTATCAGGTAAGACTGGCCCAGGTCCTGTTCAGGCTCAGGAGGGACTTTCTGCTCCAGCATGCAGTGCCTAAAGGTTACTTAAAATGCAAAGCTTCTCACACTTGCCCTTATTTATTACGGACATGAGTGAGGGTTGAGAGGCAAAATGGCACAATTTGGCATGCTAAAGTTTTTACAGCAGTGACGATGCGATATTGTCTGCTTAATTGAGAGAGACAAGGAAACATTTGTTTGAAAGCTTTGCTGTTTTCATTCTGGGAGCCTCCCAAAGGCATGCTTGGCCCCTGACTGGGCCCTTTCCTAATTGCTAGTAGGATGTAATGCTAAAAAGCCTTTCAGGTGCAGTCAATGGCTAGTTTTCACACGGGGCATGTTGGGCAGAAGCGTGTGGCATGGAGCAGTGACAACTTGAACATGCTCACTGCTTTGTCCCTGCCTGAACCTGCAAGGAAGGATTGGAGGAAGGCAGCAGGCAAAAAGCTCTGACACAAGTACTGCAGTTACTGGTGACAGTAACCTCAGACCTCTGTCCCAGCAATCAGCTGCACAAGGCTGTACCTGCAGCTGCCAGGCTCAGGCTGACTAGCACAGAGTAATGGGGCTCAGCTTAAAGGTCTTATGAGCTCAAGTCTAAGCGATGATTAGTTCTGCAAATGAGAAATATATTTTTAAAAGTGCAGTCAGTGTTTTTTCTATGAAATTTGATTTTTCAGTGTGACTTTTTGATTGCTTCAGCCTGTTTGACCTCTAAGTGTATGAAAGCAGAACAGTTGGAGTACAGTGAAACATTACCTTAAGACAGATTTTGAAAAAGTTTTTGTTGTTTTGTTTTTGTTGTGGTTTTTTCGAAACATTACCTTAAGACAGATTTTTAAAAAGTTTTTGTTGTTTTTTTGTTTTTTTTGTTTTTTTTTTTTTTTACTTTTTCTCTTTGTTAAGAGCCTGAAAATGGGCTGTAGACCTGATCCCAGAATTTCTTCCCTCTTCTCTTTGCAGTCTTGAGAGATTGCATGAACCCAGTTTTTTCCTGAATCTGTAAACTAACCTCCACCAAGCAAGGAAATGTTGATTATTGAGTTGTATCTTTTCCTCAAACACCTGGGCCAGTTTGGGCATAAGAAAAGCAGAATGAGTAGGTGAAGAAAGGTAGAGTCTCACATAAAGGGGAACAACATAACGGCAGACTTGGGAGGAAGGTAAAATAGAGGATAATTAGAAAGCTTGCAGTTACTGCAATTGCTTTTGGCTGAGTCAACTTATGTTAAAACTGAAGTTGTATGCATTTCTTAACCTTTTGCATGGGACTTACACACATCTGTACAAATAATCTTGTGAAAGACTCCTCCATCTCAAGGAATAGTCTTATTCTTTAGGGGCTTGAGAAGGCTTTTTTTGGATCAGGCCTTGATTACCAATGGCCGGAGATAGGTTTACATTAAATATAAATGTTTTCGTTGCACTAGTTCATTTCATCTGATGTGGTGTATTAGTTCTGACAGACCCTGGTCTAAGGTGCTTCATATAAAAATGCAACGCAACCTAAGGAACAGTTTTTTGGAAAATCCTGCCTCTATTGAACTGTCCCAGCTGAAGGCCTGGGACATCTATGAGTCTGGAAACTTTGTACCATATGTTTATTGTAATTCTAATGGAGAAGCTATCACTTCTAGTATTTCAAATATCTAATCCTTCCAAATCCTGCAGTAATGAGCTGCGGTAAACTCTGCTGATGAGTTGCACAGGCTAGTCATGTTGTGGTTTTGCCACTTTTTACAAGTCTTGTCTTAAGTGTCATATCCTATTCCATTGTTTCCTGACAGACCATATTAAAGCTGGGTGACTCAGATCACCACTGCTCATCCATCTTTCCATAAGAGGACACACAAACCTGGATCTTTCCCCTCTACCCCCCTGCTCAGCCTGAGGTGTTTTAAGATCTTGTCTTTTGTGGAAATAAAGTTTTTAACCAGTAGTGACCAGATGAGAGATTACCACCTGAAAACCAACTTTTACTTCAGTGCAGATGGAATTTTGTGATATGCCTGCTCTAACGTCTTGTGGTGTTGTGTAAGGGTCGGCACTACCATCACAGCAGCTGATGGAGCAGTGCCTCCCGGGCTGTGGGGCCACGGAGCAGCCACTTTTACCAGGGAAGCCAGACCTCCTCCTTGCTGCGGGTTGTACTCACCAGGGCACATCACCTAAAATGTGGTTGCCTATGCTGTCTACTCATGTTAGGTAGTCCTTTGCTCTTGCACCATTCCCAAATAATCAGGGCTGATGTTCAGAGCAGCACAAATGCCAGGCGAGGAACTGGAGTGTCTCCATGCTATAAACCTTTCTGCTTTGTCAGTAGTAATTCAGGACACTTTGGCCTTAAGACATATCTTTGCTTCTTTATTACTTTTTATATAAGTGTAGATAAGAGGTATGCTTGATTCTTAGCTGTAATTACCGTTTCAGCTTCTAATCAGTGTGCCCTGCAACTATGCTACTTTGATCAAGGACTGTTGTTTTAGAGCTGGAATTTTATAACCACTTGTACACTGTAAGTCAGATTTTTATCTTCAGTGCCCTTACAGCCAGTCACTAATTTGTGCCAAAAAAGATATTAATTCTATTACATATTTTATGATAAAAGAAAACCTGCTTGGCTGACTAGAACCACTCGCTCAATCACTAATAACTCCTTTAATAGCATCTAGGTTATTTTTAAGATCACAGAGTTTAAGAAAACACATGCCATTATTCCCTCTATCCATCAATAGCTTGTAAACCTGCTGATTTACCACCTGCATTGCAGATTAATCCAGTATCCATCTCTTTCAGGCTCCACAGTAAGTAAATCCGGCAGAAAGACAAGTGGAGCAGACTCAGATTTGCACCTTCACTGAAAGAAAGGAAGCAGCAATTTGGCCCCTTCTCCACAGATGAAGTAGCCAACTGGCCAACTACTGCATTTTATGAGTCTGAAAAAGCAATGTGCTTCATCAGTTCTGCCTGTCTGAAAGGGTCTGCTCTCTTTTTCCTCTGAGACCATGAACTTTTTTTATTTCTTAATGTTTATTCCAGACATCTTCCATCACATCTCATTTTGTCAAAAACTATTCTCCTTACTACAGAAAATGTACAGCTTCAGTTTTGCTCATGACTGTGTGTGACTGAGTCACAGGAGAGTATGTGCAGGCGTACCCATGAATTTTATTGTTCCTCTCAAGTAGAAGACCATTTGGATAGCAGTGTTAGTGGTTGTCCTACTCATCACTGTCATTTAGTGTTGCCTTATAGCTGCCCTCCAATTCTTTTTCTTTTTCTATAGCATCCTTTTCTCATCAGAAATTTCCATCACTTTCCAGCTGATAAAGAGGAATTCTGTTTACCTCCAAAGACAAAACTGACGGGACAGCAGCGTCATTTTGAAAAACCATGTGAACAGCTACCATAGGCACTGTTTTCAGAAATGCCTTAATGTCAGTCTTGTAATTTCTTGTGTATTAGTGCATACAGTAAAGGAAAACAGTCAGTCTTAGGCTCCCAGATTCTGCTCTGCCTTGTTTCATATACACAGCTTTACAGAGTTGCACTAGTCTCGGCAGCACATGAGAGCTGAGGAAGCAGCACTTCAGGGAAGGATCCATTTACCTTAGACATGAGCACCTCATCCAGTTAGCGCAATGGTATCCAGACCCTCAGTTGGGAATAATGATCCTGGGAGGAAAAGTGTGAGGTGTTGGGAGAGACACGGCCATTTCCTGGAAAAATCTGAATTTAGCTGCAGCTGAATTACACAAGAGATCCAAACTGTGGGCTAAGCACTCCAGTCCTAACCTATAATTTAAGATGTGGAGCCGCTGTTTAGGAATCTTAGTCAGCTAAATACAGGAAGGAGAAAGTAGGTACATTCCTGGGCTCAGAGCCTCCTTCGCCAGAGCTCGGCACTCACACATGGATTCTTATGCAAGTTTCTAGAAGCCCAGTTGCTTATTTCCATTTGCCTGTTTTCCGGACAAACTTTCAGAGAGGACTGGCTTAAGATGTTAGGAACAGAGCATAGAAAACATGTGTACTGAAGGCATTACAGGAAAACACAGGTTGAGTTTACAAAGCCAGAGGATATGAGCCACATAAGGGTACATTCTTAGAATTGTTTAATCTTGTAAAGGAGAAGCTGTACTGTACACCTCTTTCTTGGAAAATGCAACCGCCAGCACATCCCTCTCTCTCGTACACAGGAAAATCTGGCTTTCATTCCCCGGAAGCACTGGCAGCCACCATCCGGGAAGCAAAACACAGTGAGGGGACCTCTGCAGAAGTAGGTAGAGCTGGGAACGGAGGCAGAGAGCACAGTGGAGAGCTATGAGCTGCTCTGCCGTCCCACGAGCTTTATGTCACACAGTGTGTTGCCTTAGAGAGGGAAGGACAGCAAATGCACCCAGAGAAGATTAGGGAATGATGATGCTTGCTGCCTCGTCTCACGCTGTGAAGGAGCATGGACAAGGGGGGTGCCTTTCTCCTCAGGCCTGATGTCCGGTCAGTGGCCTGAAGCATGAGGTTTGATCACCCATACAACAGAAATTAGATTGCATAACTGCAGATTGAGCATTTTTAGAATTCCTATGACATGGTTGTTCTAGGATTTAGCCAAAGTTGTCTTCAGGAAAGCCTTATTATTGTAGCTGGCAGAGGCTGCTGGAGTTAATTTTACCACTTGATTGCAGAATCCTCAGTTTCAGTATCACCACAACTTTTTACTTGATGCAAATTCATTTAATGCAAGCCCAAGCTTAAGGGCTGCCATCCCTCTCTGTTGGCAGCCAGAATATTAAAGCAAACCATGCAGATGACATGCATACCCACGTCCCATGCTTGCAGTGCCAGTGGAATGGACTACGAGTTTCCTGAAGAGCTGGAGGATGACACAATAGCCAGCGGCCAGCCCTGGAAAACACAGAACTAACTGGAAGGATGGATGCTGTCAAAACAACCTTCAGAGAAGAAATGTATTCCCAGGGATGCGTGAGGTACAAGGGGAAGATAAAGCACCAGCTTGTGCAATACAGAGGGGAAAGAAAAGGTTGCCAGTAGAGTAGTTCTACTTCGTTCCCTAGGGTTCAAGGGGAGAGGTTTCTGGCGCCAGTTCGAAGAAGTGTTTGCAAAGGCAGATGTAAAATTTGGGGAATTCCACCACCTAGTTAGCTAAACCAACAAAAGTTGGCTTTGATGGAGCCTAGAGAGTCATTTTCTGCACAGCGTTTTCAAGTTTTGACAAATGCGAACTCCTAGGTCAACTGAAGACACAACCCAGATGTTAGCTTCCCGCATGAGATGTAAGAACATGCTTACACTGTTCTTCGGAGAACTGAGGGGAATCAGGGACACATGGGAGTGTACAGCCATATTTAACGTATGGAGTTAGTCAGGGAAGTTTTAGAAAATAGAGGTTTGTCTGGAAAATTGGGCTCCCGATGTTCTTGCCAAAAAGCATATCTTTCAGTTGTGTTAATTCAAATTACTCACTCATAGAGGTTCAGCTTTTCTGCCTTCAACAATGCGAGTGATTCCCTGTTTCATCTTCTGTAAACCAATCTTCATAATTTAAATTTACATAGAAGAGCTTTCTTTGTGGCTCTTGAGCAAGATTAAAAATCCGGCACGTTTAGAAAGCCAGAGGAAAAGAGAGAGAATTAATTTTTTGTGTGTCAATATTTGATATTATTGCATTGGTAACAGCTAGCTTTGTAGCTTTTGGAAGAGGGGTATATTGAAACAGCTAGCGCTTGCCACTGCAGCACGCAGCTATGGAATGGAAAAAGTCTGCTTTCTGTTTGGTTACTTTTCCAACAAGAATCCCTGTGACTGGTTTTGGCTAGTGCTGCTGTCCTAAAATCTTATTGGGAATCACCTTCTATTAGTTTTGTATCTGGGCTGATTAAAAGCAATTCTACGCTATGTCATAGCCAGACATGAAGCTTGGCGGGTGATGCTGGGATCTAATATCTACCATCCAAAAGCCCTACTGACTCCCAGACAAAGTTGTCATCTCCTAAATGTCACCTTGCTCTGAGGACATTTTTCTCCGGAGCACTCTTGTGGTGTCCAAGTCTGCATGTGTTGGTGCGCTGGGGAGCCAAGTGACATGGTGCCAGGTTGGCTGTCAGAGCCAGCCCCTCTGCTTGGATTAGGCAGGCATCACTGCACAGGGCCAGGCGATTATCTGGCTGTCAACGGTTTCATTAGTAGAAACCCTCCACTCTGCAGGGAGATACATGTCTCTTGGCCCTGAAGTAGTCTGAAAACGTTTTCACATAGCAGCAGAGATGTCAGCTTAGGTTGGAGGTACTACCTTTTTAAGAAGAGTTTTTTTGAAGGCTTATAGTTTAAGGCATGCTCAGGTTCGGGGGGGTGTGTGTGTGTGTAGTCATTCTGAACACAATCTACTCCTCAGAACAAATCTACTCCTCAGTCCACCGTTTTTCAGTACTAGCAGTTTTGTGGCCATTGTGCTCGTAAAGCCTCTATCGATTGATCAACTTTGTAGCTAGGAAGTTAGTCCGTCATTCACCCTTATTTACAAGGCTGGGCCCCATACTCATCAAGAATTTTAAATGTTGACCATTTTAGTAAATGCAGCTTTTAATCTGCCACACATGATTAGACACTAATTGTGTTCAATAGCTGGAAACACCACAGAAGCCGTTGGCACACAGCAGAGATTAGTCATACTATCAATTTGTTTTCTATTAAGCTTCAGAATTCATAGAAATGAAGAACCGCAGAGATTTCAACAGAGAAGATACATGGAGGTAAACGAGCATTTCTGCAAATTCCATAGCTTGTTAGAGCCATGAGTTTTGTGCAAATTGAAGTCTTGAGAACAAAGCTTGTGTTCTCAAGAAAGTTGTATGCAAGAACCTTTCCTCCAGCTTGACAGAGCATGGTAAGTAAGTTTTCTTAAATCCAATTTTAAAATCTGACATTAATTGTCCAAGTATAGCTCTTGCACAAAAGCTAGGAGTTTTGGAGCTTGCCACATTTCAGAAGAAAGCAGCTACCTTTTCTGATTACCTGTTGCTTTTCTTAATGAGATGATTTAATTTACCCTTCTTAATGAGATAAAGATGCAATCTTGCATTTATGCAAGCCAAAACCGTTCATTGTATAACATGAGATTACAGGGAGCTAGCAGGAATTGAGGCATCAAGAGGTGGTTGCAGGCAGAGGAGGAGAGCTCATGGCTGAACCCCAAGACAACAAAGTCTTAAGGCACAGAAATTAGCAAGATGGTTCCGGGGGCAGAACAGAAAATTTGCATGGCAGAGGAGAAAAGGCTAATGCAAGATAAACAAATTCTGCTTTTCGTAGGTGGTAAATATGCCATTAAAGCACATATGAAAGGGAACTCTAAAATGTGCCATGCAACGTTGTTTAGCAAAAGTCACTGATGAAAGCAGAATTTGTCTGAGACCTTTTTATTTAGTGCGTTCTTCTACTCTGTGCCCTCATCTGTTTGCTACAAGAAGTCTCACCTGTGAAAGCAGTTATCTTAAGTGTTCACCTGTTCCCCCCTCATTCTCTGGCATATTTGCCACCTCTGTAGCAAACTGCAGGGGTGGATTAAAACAATAATACAACCCGGAGTCGCTGCAGTTTTTTGAATCCTCAGCAGACCCCTTCTCCCGTATCTTCTTACTCACAGTGCTTTTGGATCATGTTTCCAGTGAGCAGTCGTGCTCTTGCCAGAGCCACGCTGTTCTGCCGCCTGCTAAAAGCTGATGTCTGCTCCTGCGCCTCCTCAAGGCATCTGGGGACCAAATACCAAGAAATCCTGCCTTTAACTGCTCTTGGCAAACGGGTCTTGCCAGTAACTGTGACTTAGTCAAGGAATAAGGAGTAAAATCTGAGAGATTAGGCAACAAAAGCATCACTCAACACCAGGACACCAGTCACCGAAGGCAAGGCGTTGCCATCTGCCGCCTGTGCAAGCAGAATCATCAGAGTACGGTTCAGTCCTCCAAGCATGAAACTGAGTCACGACTTTTGTCAGTGAGTAGGTTTTGGCGTAAATATCATTCAGCATGAAGGCTAGGCTAAGAGGTTACTAACAGGCAGGCAAGGAGCCCTCCAGGACACATAGTACAGTTCTCTTTCTGGACTGCAGTAACATATCTCCTCCCCTTCTGCTCATGCCTCAAACGTACAGATCTCAGTTTGGAAGTATGGTTTTAGCATATCCTCAAAGACCAAGGGAACATAAGGCCACCCTCTGACACACCTCAGAAATCCAAATCCTGAAAGACCATGTGCTGCAGTGTGTTGGTCAGCCATGGCTCCACTGCTCCAAAGAGCAAGAAAAGACAAGAAAAAGAAGACAAGAAAAATAAGTACCGCATGAGGTAATACCGCTGCCTAAAAAGCGAATGGCTTGAGAAAGCCAGTGCTGGTAACTGAAAGGGACAGTAAAGGGGCACAATGTCCTTTGGAAATGCTGGTCAGGAGACATGGCACAGCTACTTAAAAAAAAACAACAACAAAAAACAATTCCGTTTTGGAAACCTTCTTTGCTTCTTAAGTTCAGGGTACAAATATGAGGATCTGAAGCCAAATATCCCACCTGACTCCCTCCACCTCTGTTCAAATCAGGTTCTCAATAGCCGTTTTAGGGAAGAAAAAGGCAAAATATCTCCTGGCCTATAGCTGTGGTGACTTCATGTTGGTTCATAAAGATCCCCTTGTTACAGAACTAACATCAGACTCGGTACTTGCAGAGTTCAAACACATACTCTTGTGTAATTGTTCACGTTAAAAGGACTGTGGTATTTTATGTATATATTTATTTTAATAGCTTGTCATGGCCTGTAAGCTAACGCTCTAAGGACACTGGCATGTTAGGGCAGTTCCTGCTCTTGCCACTGCCTTTCTTATCTCTTTCAAGAAAAAAAAAATCTAGAAGCCAAGTGGAAGGCTTACCTCAGGAGGAAGGAAGAGGACAGTTATCAGCTTCGGAGAAGGAGAAATTTATAGGAAAGAGATCAAAAAGTGGAAGCCTTTAAGCATCTCCTGTCTCCAGAGTTGTCAGGTGTCACTCCTGCCTGGCACTTTGAATACAACACCCCATTTGTAGCTCTGGGTTAGGCGAGGTGACTTTCTCTGCATCGTTGCTGTCTCCAGCTGATCATGTTTCAGAAGCCAGTGACAGCCAGGAAAAAGCAGAGGGAATTTAATTGCGTGTAATCCACCCCCCCCTTACCGCAGCTCAGAGATCCAGATTGCATCCTGGTGACGTCACTTATTACCTCTTCTGACTTAATGGTAGCCCGCAGCAGTCCCAAAGGCAGGCAGCCCGCAGCAGGGATGCAGCCTGCGCTGCTAAGAGCAATCAAAATAGCTCGCGTGTGCGTATCCTTGTGTGAGGAACTTTTTGGCACAAAGGGACCTACGGAGCACTAGGGGCTGTTAGGCCCATACAATGACAAATTACTCTGTTCAGCTTCTAGCTTTGGTGTAAAAAGTAATTCGGAGTGCCAAAACAGTGTTCTTACTTATCCAAACCAGATTTTTTTACTTGGTCACTCAGATTGGATACGGAAGCCCTGGATGAACTTTTCCTCTCCCTGATTCAAACCAGCAATTTTTTCTTATACAAAACCCAGACTGTCTGGGCACTCACAAGGGTTACTTTGTGGTAGTTAAGGATTTGGGGAAATGGGTCTCTCTCCCTCCTGGCTGGATGCCATACCTAGTTCTTCAGCATCCAAAGCTGTGGGGCTGGTGGGCAGTGTGCTTTCCCCTGGGGAGGATGCTCCTCCTGCTCCAGCCTGTACATGCTGCTTCTTGCCTCTCTCTAGCTATCACATACCCCCACAGTCATGTTATTGCCCTGGGCTGTGTGATACAAATTTAATCACCAGAGGCAGAGAGGACTGAATCTGGTTTCCCACCACCCGTGTAGATTCCCTCACCAGCAGGCTATTCAGGGAAAGGCAACTGCTACCTCCAACTGCCTTAATAATCCTTTGATTCCTCAGCTTGTACTGCCAGTGCCCAAAATGAAATGCTTTGCCATTTGTTTTGCCTGAAAATATTCCACAAAACTGCTTCCAATTTATGAATGGATTTGGCTAGCTCGGAACCTCATTTTTAGCAAAGTCACAACTTGCCAAAAACCCTCACCCAGTGCTATTCTTGAGCTCTTTGCCCAATCTTATGTTTCAGAAGCGGTGCGCCTGTGTACAGTGCGGTTGCTACAACCTTCCCTCCAAGCCCTTTCCTCCGTCAGTCAAAACAGGAAGGCAGGAGAGGAGCTGCAGCCAAGGCCCCTTGACCTTCCAGGGAGACAGCAAGTATTTATGTGGAGGCACTGGGCTGATGATCTTAGCTGTGTTGACAGGGATGAGTTATAAAGTGAAGCGGGCGTAAGTGCTGTTTTAACGAGGCATAGGATTTCCAGGATTTAGGAGTGATTTTAGCACCTTTCCCCTCTGAGCCTGGTTGTCCCTGTGCCCCATCCACTTCCAAATGGGTACCAGTACCACTTGCTGGGTTGTGCTGGGAAGTGAGCATCGATAGCGGGAGAGGGAGGGAGTCTGGGGGGGCTGATCCAGCTCTGCTGCAGCACAGGGACATGCCACAGGCTCATCAAGGGGGGCTGTCATCGTCCACTCTCCCCCGTGGGACTACCCATTCTCCCTCCTCCTTCCTCCCCCTCCCCCCCCCATTCTATTTAATACCCCGGAGAATTGGGTCAGTGGCTCAGGGGCCCTTGGGGAAGGAAAACTGGACGCAGCGCATCTGCTGGAACCTTGGCAGACCCGATCCTGCAGGCGCGGGGCTTTGCCAGAAGGATCCGCAGAGCCAGAGGCAGAACTGGCCTCAAATTTTAAAACCATTTGGAGGGCCTTTTGATAGTTCAGATTCACTGCTTCTGCTGTGGTTCTCTCCCAAACCCATAAGGAGAGGGGATATTTGGGGAATGGAAGAGAGAAAAGTCAGTAACTGAGATTTTCACTGAGTCCATCCTTGCTAGGGCAAACAGCAAATTCATGTAGGCAAGATTCTAATACAACTTGCACATTTCCTTCCCTGTGTGAAGGAGAATGCAAAACCAACTTCAACACACTGAAATCTGCACAAAAAAGCAAACTAAGCTTTTGGTTACACAATTACTACCTTCCCTTAAAAATAAGGATAGGAATCACCAGTTAAAGCAGGAGGGGAAAAAAAAAAAAAAACCAACACACAAAAAACCCCAAACACACACCAAAAAAAAAAGTCTAAGTGCTTTTCTTGATAAATAACCCAAATTTATCACTAATTCTATGACCCAGTGAAGAGTCCTTTCTTTCTGTTAGCAGGTGAGCTGATAGAAAAGGGATTCATTGCACTTTCTTGGCAAAGAGAAACCCCCAACATTGCACTACCAGTGGTTCAATCTCAAAGAACTAGCAGAAATCTTGTTAGCCTGACCTGTACCCAGCAGAAGAAAAAGCTCTCTTACACACAGGGAAAAAGAGCATCCAATTAAAATTAATCGCATTATCAAATAGACCTTTTCCACAGTGGTCCAGCTCTGCTCCAGTTGAACGATGTACTTCGTTGAGTCAGTAAATTTGTACATGGGACCAAATTTTGGTCAATAGATTTATTTTTTTCTTCGGTGTTTGGAGAAGCATGACTTCTCCACTTCTCCCAAAGTCGTCTTCCAAAGAACAATTAAGTTATTTAAGAGGAGCAAGGCAAGCTGCTGACACATTTCAGTTCTGAAGGCACTGCTGTGCAGTTTATCCAGGCAAAGCCCGAAACATGAAAGCTGGCCTCCTGCCTCTGTTTTCTTGTAACTGGCTGTCAGAGAAGCAGATTTCCCTGCTCCATGGCTAACTAGATCTGCCTGGTTTGCTTAACCAGCGAGTGCAT